>NC_073258.2:41553257-41856287 GCF_029289425.2 Pan paniscus | reverse complement strand
GAGCTGTAGGCCAGAGCGGGACAAGGGCTGATAGAGCTGAGGACAGCTGGACTAAAAGAGCTAATTAGTGCTCTGTAACACCCCCTCTGGGGCTTCAGGGTCACGGGCACCCCTGCCTGGGCGTCACTGCCTTCCCCTTGCCTGGACACGAGAGTCCACCACGGGAGTGGCTTGCAACACGCCTGGTCCAGCCGCAAGCACTGCACGGAGCCTGCCTCTGTGAATGCACTTGGAACGGCGGACTAGACCCCACACTCACTTATTCACACATCCCCTCCCACCGGGAGCTGAGCAGGCAGTTGCAGCGGCCCCAGGACCCACGCTGGAGTCCAGGACTGGGCAAGGGCGTCACTGGCCGGGGGTCTCTGGCTGATAAGTGACAGAAAAATCCTACATCATTTTTTAAAAGTATATCTCCAGGACATTGTACTCTCTTTGCTATGAGCTACTCCTAAGACTCCGTTTCTGACCTGTAAAATTTTCTCATAGTGTATATATTTCTTAGTTGCCCCAAATTACAGTAAGTCCTTTTTTTTTTTTTGAGTCAAGATGTCTTCTACTTCCCTAGTTGTCAGAGAAATGAAATTTAAAAATTCAGATAACATTATCTACACTACTAATTTGTGTAAATTTTCAAAATGACTTCATGTAGCATTTGGAAGGTTTGGGTAGTTGATATAGTCAAAAATTTTCTAATGGGAGTATGTATTGGAAAAATTCTTTGAGGGTAATTTAGCAAAATGCACTGGGCTCCTTAAAAGGTTTCATAATTTTTGTCTCAGCAAGTCTGCTTTTAGTGATTCATTCTAAAGAAATACATTTTTAAAAAAGAAGAGAATTCTCCACAAGGATGTATATTGAAGAATTTTTAAGATATTGAAAAATTTGAAATGATGTAATATATTCTTATAGAAGATTTATTAATTGTTATAAAACCACACCATGTAATACTAATATTCTTTACATGTTAGATAAGAATAAAAGAAGAAAAATATGGAATTGTAATGTAATATCAGTTTTGAATTTAACATTTTTCTTGCACAAACAATTTAATTTATAGCAGTTACCCCTAAGAAGGAGAATTATGGGTAATGAAAAATTCTTCATTTTTAGTTTTCTGCTTTTCCTAGGCATTCTACAATGGACATGTTTTCTATAGCCTCCCCAACCTACAAAAAATAGGATGTTGTTACATAAAAGTGATTAAGACCCAATGAAAGGATGAACCAAAAGGAAAATTTTGTTTCAAATTATTTTGTGTAGCTTTAATTGCTAATGACCCAGTTAAGTTGTAGAAGATGTAAGTTTTCATGAAATGGACTCTTGTGTCAACGGGTTCTAGAACTGAAGAGGCTCTTTCACTGTGAGGGGCACACACAGTGGAGTCACTTTGCCAAAGACTGCAGGACTGATTAATGTCCTAGTCCAAATTAGTTACTATTGCTCCAGTTGTTATTTTACTTGAAGTATTGAATTGTATATCTTTACCATCAAAGTAGTTTATGTTCTTAAAGGCCATAGTTCCCAAAACAAGAGACTTTTCAACAAGGCAACTGACTAAAAAACACTTTTATCAGAACTTTAAGTAAAAATTGTGAACAAAAATAAGCTAGAAAATGTTTGGAAAGACTTCCAAAAATATGACTTTTGTTCAATAACCTTTGATTTTTTTTTTGTTATTTCATATCTACTAATAACTGACACCATGATGAATTCAGTTAGTTATAGAACACATTTAATATATAATTTAATTGAATTTCCAACATAGTAGGACATGTATTATTCTGAGGGAGAAAAATGTCCAAATTTACTGAGGTTGATATATGCATCAGGATATTCTTGAAAGAGTAATTCAGAATTCTTTATTCAAGTCTGACTTCAAAGCACCACTGTTAGATAAAGCAAGGCAGAGTGTAATTAAAACCAATTAAATTCAAACAAAAGCAAAATTATTTAAGTATATTCATCATCCAGTTGAAATCTTATTATTAAATTCATTTCTTCCTAGTTTCAACGAACATCAGTTTGTTAGCCCAGAATACATCTTACGGTGAGAGGCTGGTGGGAAGGAGATTGCAGAGCTCTATTACTTCTGAAAGCTTAAAATAACATGGACAATGAAAAGCACAGCTTATGATTAAAACCACAAATGCTAATATGTTTATAAATTTGTCCCCAGTGACAAAGATCACAAAGTATCTGGCATTTACCATTATGTACCTGAACATACCATGTGTACATATTGGCTTACCATAATTGTATTTTATTTTGTTTTGTTTTTACCATTTCTCATAACTTTATTCCTTAAATCATTAACCAACTGCAGTGAAGACAATAACATTTTTAAAAGCTTTTGTTTCTCCCTGAATGTGTATTTCACAATTTTATTTTTTTAAATAAATTTTATTGTATACACTTAAGCTATACAACATCTTATAAGATGTGTATGTACATACACACACACACGCACACATGCACACACACATATATATAGCCAAATGATTATTATAGTGAAACAAATTTACATATCCATCATCTCACAGTTACTCATATCCCTCCATGGCAAGAACAGCCATAATCTACTTATTTAACAAACATCCTGAATACAATACATTATTATTAAGTATTGTTCACACATTGGGCATTAGATCTTTAGACTCATTCATCCTACACCTGCTACTTTTCATCCTTTGACATACATTTCCCCAGTCTCTCACCTACTCCCACAGCCCCTGGCAACTACTGTTTTATTCTCTCTTATATTTTATTTTTAAAATTTCCACATATAAGTCGATCATGCAATATCATACAGTATTTTTCTTTTTGTGTCTGGCTTATTTCATTTAGCATAACGTCCTTTAGGTCCATCCATGTTGTGGCAAATGGCAGGAGCTCCTTTTTTAAGGCTACATACTATTCCATTATGTATCTATACCACAGTTTTTTTATCTCTGTCGACAGACACTTATGTGTTTTAAAGCTGCAATGAACATGGGAGTGTAGATATATTTATGTGGTGGTATTTTTATTTCTCTTGCGTATATATCCAGAAAAGAGACTGCTGGGCCATATGGCAACTCTATTTTTTAATTTTTTAAAATTTTTTTAGGAACCACCATCCTGTTTTTGATAATAGCTACATCAATCTATTTTTCCATCAGCAGTGTACAAGGGTTATCTTTTCTTCATAGCCTTACCAACTTTTATAATCTCTTTTCTTTTTGATAATAGCTATCTTAATAAGTGTGAGGTAATATCTCATAGTGGTTTTGACTTTCATTTCCCTTTAAATAGATTTTTTGGAGGATGGAGTTACTGAAAAATTATTATGTTCTTTCAGTTATGTCATGTTTCCTTGCTTTTTTATGTTTCTTGTGTCCCTGTGTTGATCCCTGCACATCTGCTGGAAGTCACCTCTTCCAAATTTTATATTGTGGCTTCTTGGCATTGGGTGTTACATGGCCCACAAGCAGCCGTGGTGGCACTGGGTTCCTGGTTGCAGGTACTCAGAGTAGCTATGAAGCCTGAGTGCTGGGATCAGGATCTCCTAAACCTACTCTTGAATCTGGGACTTGGGGTGCAGGTTTACTCTTTGAGGCATGGGTAGATGCAGATTGCCCACAAAGCTAAATTCTGTGATACTAAGGACACCTCAAGAGCTTGGGCCCAGGAGGTTTGGTTGTAGCTAGGACCTTAACCCTGGGGGCAGGGCACAGCATTAGCCTGACTTCTGAGAGGGAGGAGTGCTCTTTAGGTTTGGGCCCTGAGGAATAAGGCACAACTGTAATTTGGAAGCTGAAGCCAATAGGGCATAGCAGCAACTCAGGCCCTGGGGGATGAAGTAACATACAGTGGTCATTCCGGACCCTGGGATAATCCTAGGCTTCTGTGAAGCTGGGTGTAGCAGTAGCAAAGGCTCAGGAATGGTGGAGCACTGCTGTGGCTTGGACTGCGGAGGCCAGGGAGCAGCACAGCAATGAACCCACTCTCTGGAAAGGCAAGCTGCCTTAGCACCTCAGGCTCTGGGGGCCTAGTCCAGTTCCAGGGCAGCAGGGTGCCACCTTTTTTGCCCTGGAGGACAAAGTATCCCAGATCAATGAATGCTCTGTGTCCCTGGGATGCAGGGTGCCATGTCAGCTCAGCCATGGCAGGCGTGGCTGCTCAGCTTGTCCAAGGCACCAACTCCCTGGGAGGTGGCGAACTGCTTCAGCTCAGGTTCCAGGAAATAAGACCACATTAGGGAGTCTTGGTAAAGATTCCCCGGGAGGCAGAGCATTGCTTCTGCTCAGGCAGCTGGGAGGGTGACTGCTCTGAGTTGCACCAATTTTCCAGTAGCTAGGGTACCACTTCAGCTCAGACTATAGAGGGTTGTGACCCTAGGGAGCTATGGCAATGATTCCCTCTAAGGTGGGGTGCTGCTTCAGCTCTGGTGCTAGGATGTATGACTGCTCTGGGTAGCCAAGGCACTATTTCTCCAGAAAGCAGGATGCCAATATTGTTCAGGGCCTGAAGGGCAAGGGGCAGCAGTGCCTAGGAGGGATGGATGGAGCAGCTTCGCTGCAGCTTGGCCCTAGGGTATACAGGGTAGTGGCAACTCAGCTGGGGGATGGCTGACCTCTAGGAGGGTGTGGTACAGCAGGGACAAAGCCCTGAGGATGAAAAGTGTTCAGTGGCTCCTCATCCCTGGAGCAAGACACACTCCAGCAGTGGCTGTGGTTCCAACATGGTGTAGTATAGGCAGCGCCAGCCTTGGAGGACTGGACAGAGCATTGGCTTCTTCTCTGGGGGAAGCACAGTCGCGTGAGCCTCAGGCAGCTGCCTCAGTTGGGCTTAGTGCCTGCGACAATGGTGAGAGTCCTCATTGGCAATGACTGTAGGTGACTACAGTGTTGATGGAGGTTGTTGGGGTCCTCTTGCTTACTTTTGCCCCACAGGGAAAAGTCCATCCTGGGTCTGAGCTGATACCAATTGGGAAATTGGGTGTTAGAGGTCATGTGTATCTGTTTGTATTTTGTGTGGCCAACCTGGATTTCTGTGCTCTACAGTGTTTCTGCTATTCCTTTGATGTACTCTGGAGCTCTCCTTTAGGTATTTTCATCAAAGGGTAGCTATTTATTTGTTGCGTTGGCTGTCTTTGTGTGGGGAATGAGCACTAGGGCCTTCTAGTCAGCCATCTTGCTGACATCACTCCTCCATAATTGTATTTTAAAATTAATGCTATAAAAAGCAGTTTCTTTTAGCCAGAGGGAATACAAAAATAGATCAATTGATAGTTATAATAAGTGGCAAGCAACAGGTTGCACAAATCACCATTTTGAAAAATGAATGTTCTTCTTAGACCACTTTTAATCTCTTAGTCAAAATGTCAAAAATATATTTTAACTTTTGGGGAAAGCCTGTATCATACAATATCTAGATAAAACAGCACAGTAGATAAGTCTTTGTACTGAGGGCATGCTAACAAATGTGCATTGTGTTGGCAAGATGCATTTTGTTTTTCTCATCTGGATTTTAAAATAAAGCTGTTTCACTCTTTTCTCAAGTATAGTACATTCTTTTTAAATCAAAGGAGAAAGAAAGCTTTTCTTTTTTATTTGAATGTGAAAGAAAATAACACATTCCACTTAAAAGAAAGCAAAGGAATGTTTAATGTCAAGAACAGTCCTTGTGGAACAAACAGTATGGAAGACTGAGTGACCACTGGAATTACAAAACAAAACCACAACAAAAACAAATAAGCAAATATTAAAACAACAGCAACTAGTAGTTTTACTCTTATTAGGAAATCGTTAGTCAGAAAAAACACCAAAAAAGAGATGTTTCATTGTTATTGTTGTTGTCATCAGATATGTATTATTCAGCAATTCATGCATTGATGTGTTGTTAAAAAATGTGCAACATATTCTATAGTATGATACATATTGGAGTTTGTGATACTTTAGTTATTAGCTAGACATATGATTGACAAATCTCCTAGAAAAGACTAGTGCTCAAATGCACCGTCAACTGGTGATGAGGGGTGGGAAGGAGAATAACATTCAACATCTCAATTATTTTTAGAGCTAACATTCTATTAAAAAAATCACTCATAACCTGATTCTTCACATTGCTATTCTTTATCACATAATATTTTGGTATGTCTTTTCTTAGACTACGTTAATTTTGTAGAGCAAAGCAGAAAAGTTAAAATACAATTTGCTATTTGTTGATCATAAATGCGTAAGTATAGAATGTTAGAAGGACCTCAGGTACATGGTAGAATCTATTACTTGCCCGGAAAGAAAAATGAAGTCCAGGAAAGACAGTTAATTTGCACCAATTCATGCAGTGTGGTAAAGAGAATATTGGCTCCCCAAAGATGTCTACCTCCTTATCCCTGGAAAAATCTTGTCAAAATTCCCTATGTGGTAAAAGGGCTTTGAATATGTGATCAAATAAAGTATCATCAGGTGCGGAAATGATTCTTGGTTACCAATGTGGGAACCATGTAACATGTGTCCTTGTAAGAGAGAGGTAAGAGGGTCCGAGCTGGAGAGTAGGAGCTGTGATTAGAGAAACACATTCTAAAAGCTTTAAAATGAAAAAAACAAAAATTGGCACCTCCCTCCAGTCTACAGAAGGATTAGAGCCTTACTGACCCACTCTGAATTTCTGATACTGAGACAACAGATTTGCATTGCTTTAACATACTAAATAGTTTATGGGAATTACTTCTATAGTCATATGAAATTAATATAACCAACTATGAAGTTTTGTAAGCAACGACAAGGTTTTTATTTGTACGTATAAACAACCCAACATAATACCATTTAATATAATAATGTGTAAAACTATCTCCCCTTTAAAACCTGTAATAGCTTGATGTCTTCAGTAAGATGTTAGCTCCACAGTTCTCAGTTACATGACCTTTTAAAAATACACTTGATCTACCCAACCCTAGTCATACTACAAATGACTGCAGGCTGCCACTCTGATTTTTAGATAAAACAACATATACATAAGTGAAATAACATACATTAGCCCAAACCATAAGAAATGGTCAATTTTCTAGCATTTTTGGCATATAGAAATGGCAATTTTATATGGTTCTATACCATGAATGCCTGGGGTAGACTCTATAATGTGTTACCTACCTGCCCCCCAAGTGAAGGATTTGTTGCCGTGGTTCCTGGGCGTGCTGTAAGCACTTGACAGTTAGCCCCTAGTATAAAGTCACATGGATCTTTGGATCTAGTGACTGACTAATGCAGAACTTTAAAGTCTTGGCCATCTTGTCCTAGTTGGGAGCAATTCTAAATGGTCATTCTAGCTCCGAAGATTTCCCTGAGTTGAGCAGATGCTGTTGTGAGAGCTACATCATGGTTTAACTCCTATCTCTGCCTAGAGTTGCTTCCTTTTCCACAGGGCTATTCTAAGGGCACTCCTGAATAAACATCCCACATTATTACCTCTCAGAGAACCCAACCTGTAGCAATGCAAAACAACGTTTAATCTTACAGCATACAGCATTTCATAAAAACACAAAAGCCTAGTATTGTGTCTGGGCTAATATCGTGATGCCATGGCAGAGCAGGGGAGTCACCATCAGGGGTCAAGCTTCTTTGGGCAGTGTTGTCCCAACAGGTCTATGACACATTGATTATGGAACTGTCAATTGACTGATAATGTATTAGAATGTACATGAGAGCATTCATTTTGTTTTCTGGGGTAGTAATAAAAATAATGAAGGTTGTCTAATCTTGCTGCCTTTTTTCTCTTTGTGCTTCAGTTTCCTATCTGTGCAATGTGGATAATAATTGTGAATGCTACTTTACCTGCTGTAGTCATCTGAGGGGTTTTCCTGCCCACTGCACAGACAAAATCAGTTCTCTAAGATCATCACATTGCAGTAAAGAAAGACTTTTAATGTCGCGAGGTTAGCCATGTGAAGGAGTAGAATTATTGCTTAAATCGATCTCCCTGAAGGCTTGGAGGTTAGGGGTTTTCGAGGATAGTTTGGTGAGTAGGGGACTAGGGAATGGATGCTGCTGATTGGTCAGGGATGAAATCACAGGAGTGTGAAAAACGGTCCTCAGGCACTGAGTCTGCCTCTGGGTGAGGGGCACAGGATGGGTTGAGTCATGAGTCATGCATCTATATGTGGTCGATTGGTTGCCAGAATGCAAAAATCTAAATAATGTTTCAAAACACCAATCTTAGGTTATACAATATAATGTTATCCATGCAAGTAATTGGTGAAGTTACAAATCTTGTGGAACAATGGCTTGTTATAATTTAATTATGCCTATATCTTAGCAGAATTCAGGTCCGTGTCATAATCCTAACCTTGTGTCCTTTCATCAGTTGTATAAAGGCAGTTTCGTTCTGGGAGGGAATAGTACTATCCTTGCTTTAAGGTTAAACTATGAAATAAATTTCTCCCCAAATTAGCTTGGCCTACACCCAGGAAAGACCAATGACAACTTGGAGAATAGAATAAGATGGAATCAACTATGTCAGATTTCTCTTACTGTCATAATTTTGCGAAGGCGATTGCACCACTAATTGTGATGTTGTAAGCAATACATGAGTTAGTACACGTAAGCTCTTTAAATGGTTCCTGGTGCTTAGTAACCACTAAACAAATGTTAGGTATTAGCTATTGTTTTCTAGTACAATGTTCAAAGAACTTTTCTTATACAGCAGTTCTTGTCCATGAGGGATACGTTCCAGGACCTTCAGTGGATGCCTGGAACCTCAAAGAGTACCGAACCCCGTAGATATATGAATACCTATGATAAGGCTTAATTTTTTTCTCTACATACATACGTATGATAATGTTTAATTTAATTAAGAATAAGCTAATCTGGCACAGAATGTTGCTATTAATCAGACATGTTTCCGCTTCATGTCTTCCATCTACAATTTAATGCCTTTCCCATCTTAATTAAGTGCTTACACAGTGGCCATAACTTTTGCAGTTTGAGATGTGATAGAAAAACCAGCACAAATTTCCTTTTTCTTCTCACAATTTTGCAGGTAGTAGATTCCTTCTTACTGCAGCTCTTAGCAACTTCAGCATACAACTATTTTTATTTTATTAACAAGTGGAGAACCCTTACCTTTTCACATAAAGGAAGAACTTCAAGGCTTCTTTTTGGCATATCAGAAGAGTGAGCCAGCATCACAACTTTTGCACTTTCGAGCCATTATTAAGTAAAATAGATATTACTTGAACTCAAGCACTGCAATACAGAAACCATTAATCTGATAACCGAGACCACTGCTAAGCGACTAACATTCAGAAGAGTATGTACAGTGTGGATACCCTAGACAAAGAGATGATTTACTGCCTGAGAGAGACAGAGTGGGATCACATGAGATTTTATCATGCTACACATAATGATATGCAATTTCAAACGTATGAATTGTTTATTTCTAGAATTTCTATTTAATGCTTTTGAACCATGTTTGTGAATAATGAAACAGTAGAAAGTAAAACCATGAAAAAGGGGAAACTATTATATTGTTGCTTTCTTTCCACTGACTTTTTTTTTCATCTACAAATATTCCCAGTCTCCTAAATAAACAGTCAAACAGGCAAGCAGAATAATAATGTCTTCTCTCTTTTCTTTCCCTTTTTAGTTACCCCATTTCCCCTTTTCATCATGTAACAAAATGTTAGTCTCCAGTAACTGCTTTACTTCCTTGTGCTCTGTTTGGCCCACAGATTTCATACAATACAGATTCTAACTGTAGCAGGATGATACATTTATTTCCACTATAGCTCAGATGGACAGAATAGTCAATTTCATATATATACATGCACATAAACAATAAAATGGATCTGTGCCCCAAGTTTAATCATTTGGCCAACAGGAAAATCAACACCTATAATTACAGAATCCAACTATATAGACAACTCTGTCTAAAGCTTTGTGGCACTTAATCATTCAAATACTTCATTTATGGTGCCTTCAGTCTTAGTGATACAAATGATCAGTCTCACTCAAAGCCACCATTCCCCTTCCTAGTTAGAGGGAATCTCCATGAATGGAAGGAAGAGTTTATATTTTCTCTCAATAGCAGGATGCTTGGCATGAGTGCCTTTTTCTTACTCCTGTGATCTTTCAGCTTGACTTCCGGTCCGCCTGTATTACTTGTTCTCTCTGCATTTGTGGCTGAGTTAAATGGTCATGTAAACTTTTTTGGCCTGATGGCCCCTCCTAGCTGACTTTTCCTAGCTTCGTATGACTCCAGGCTCTTGAGTGGCTCCAGGCCCGCAGCTGCTGGCAAAGTTCTGCATCCAGCTGGCTGGTCTGACAGTCCGCTCTTAAGCCACAGAAGCTAACCACTGTTCCCAAATCCTTGTCCTTAAGCTTTCATCACTACTTACTGCCTGACCATATTTAACTAGCAAGTTTGCTTATCAAAAACTGCTCCATACCCTCCAAACAGATGCTCAGAGAGCAGAAATCTGTAGTTAAGTTTTGATATCTTTGCCTTTCCACTCTTTATCTATTCCTCTTAATTGGCATGAAAATAAAAAGGGGGTGATTTTTCAGTTTTTATCCCTCATAGCATGTACTCTTTCTTCTTTACTTCAGCTAAGAAATAGTTTTTCTTCTCAAGCCACGGGAAAATCTCAACCAGCTAAACCCTCTAAGATCAGTTTTTAAATATGCTAATTTGACATGATCTCAGCTAATGAAGAGATAAGTCTTTGAGGCTCTTACAGGTCAAGTATTTCTCTTGAACTGGGTCAACTGTCTTTAAGGCTCTACAATTTTTATTTTGTATGTGTAATGGCAGGGGACTGTGGCAGTAACTGATAAATAGAATCTAATTTAGATTGAGATTTAAAACTGAATTAGTTTAATGTTATATTGCTATAGACACATTGAAATGTTCTTAGTTGTTCAAATATCCACATTGAAATGTTTGTAGTTGTTCAAATATCCACTTATATTGCATATTCTGTTTTCTTAGCCAACGACACTCATATTTCCATATATATATATATTTTTTTGGTGAGACAGAATCTCGCTCTGTGGCCCAGGTTGGAGTGCAATGGTGCGATCTCGGCTCACTGCAAGCTCGGCCTCCCGGGTTCATGCCATTCTCCTGCCTCAGCCTCCCAAGTAGCTGGGACTACAGGTGCCTGCCACCACGCCCGGCTAATTTTTTGTATTTTTAGTAGAGATGGGGTTTCATCATGTTAGCCAGGATGGTCTCGATCTCTTGACCTCGTGATCTGCCCGCCTTGGCCTCCCAAAGTGCTGGGATTACAGGCGTGAGCCACCTTGCCTGGCCTCCTATTTCCATTCTTTAACTGAAAAATTTTATTCAGCCCGGCAAGTTAAAAATCAGTTGCCACCTATTTTATGAGGTTTCTCTGGATCCCCTTGGATTTCCTTAGCATTTTATATATACCTGTATAAATGACTTATTGCATTAATCTCCTCTGTTTGATTTACTCCTTGGGGAAAGGGTTATTCTTATTTTTTTGTTGTTGTTTGAATTGCTTCTCCCCTTAATATCAAGAAGGGTTCTGGCACAGCATAGACATTCAATAAATATATGCTTGACAGGTTTTGTAAATTAAACTTCTAGATGATATTATAACTGGGTTGAGAAAATACAAAATAACCATGCAAAGTGTGAAATAAAAAAATCAATGTATTTAATGTAACAGTATAAGAAAGATCACAAGGCAGTACATGATGATTCGTAGTCAGGTGAGTAATACAACCAAAGTCTGGAGGAGGGAGAGATTATTAGAATGTAGAATGGTTTCAAAAATCATAAATGGGAAGATGAGGAAAATGTGAACTTCAAACGTCAGTGGTTAGTTCAAACTTACCTAGTATCTACTGATTAAATCATGTACAGGTCTTTCTCAGCATTTCTGTCTTTTCTTAAAATATGCCATAACTGAGAATTTACTTCTGTCATACTGCAAAGATGTCCAATATTATAGCAATTTGATGGGTTAATCTGTATTTACAATAATACAGATAACTACAGAGAATAATACAGAGTGTATGAGGTTTGCAAATTTTATGTATCTAATAATAAATTCAGAATGCCATGTATCAATTCTTCTAGTCAAAATATACCTATTACACATGTACTATGTTAACCGTACTTGCTGGGCTGGGGGACAACTAAGATGGCTGATGATCTCTCAAGAGCTTATAGTCTCGTAGAGGGAGACAGACATGTAAACAAATAATGCAATAAAATATTCTATGTATCATTAATAGATATACACACAGAATTATTGGGCATAATGGAGGTACTTCACACACAAAAAAAGTTTGTTTAGAGTGTATTTAGACTAAGCCTTGAACAGTGAATACATGTTTATCAGATGGATTAATACAGTAGAAAGGACACTGTGGGAAAAAAAGTGTAAAAATGTGGAAAAGCTTGGCTTCTGCAGAAATTTGATGTAATTTTATCATAGGGGCCACTGGCATGTGGGTATGTGACACAGGGACAGAAGAGGGCATTTCAGGAAGAACAGATCTTTTCTCGGTCTCTGTTGGCAAAATTCCTTTCTTTGCTAATATTTTCTTTCGCTATCATAGTTTTTGTTGTTGTTGTTGTTGTTGTTTTTGAGACGGAGTCTAGCTCTGTCGCCCAGGCTGGAGTGCAGTGGCGAGATCTCGGCTCACTGCAACCTCCACCTCCTGGGTTCACACCATTCTCCTGCCTCAGCCTCCCGAGTAGCTGGGATTACAGGCGCCTGCCACCACGCCTGGTTAATTTTTTGTATTTTTTTTTTTTTTTTTTTAGTAGAGACGGGGTTTCACCATGTTAGTCGGGATGGTCTGGATCTCCTGACCTTGTGATCCACCCGCCTCGGCCTCCCAAAGTGCTGGGATTACGGGCGTGAGCCACCGCGCCCGGCCTGCTTTCATAGTAATTTTAAGGACAGGTTTCTTGGCTGGAGGTTCTGCCTTCTTGAAAATTTTAGGTACTCCTCTGAACCTCACATAAATCTATTATCTTCCACGAGATATACTTCTGAGGTTCATACCCTATTTAGATATTAATATTCTTACTTGTGTAGCTTCATGTTTCTATACCTCAAGAGATAATTCATAACAGGTTAAAACTATTTTTAGGCCGGGCGCGGTGGCTTACGCCTGTAATCCCAGCACTTTGGGAGGCCAAGGCGGGTGGATCACGAGATCAGGAGATCGAGACCATCCTGGCTAACAGGGGGAAACCCCGTCTCTCCTAAAAATACAAAAAAATAAGCCGGGCATGATGACGGGCGCCTGTAGTCCCAGCTATTCGGGAGGCTGAGATAGGAGAATGGAGTGAACGCGGGAGGCGGACTTTGCAGTGAGCGGAGATCGCGTCACTACCCTCCAGCCTGGATGACAGAGACTTTAACCTCCACTTTCGAATCAAACTGCTGTTTTCAAAGGTCTCCAGTGATGTCCATGAGGCTAAATAGTCAGTTCTCATGCTTTTTCCTACTTGGCCTGTCAGCAACATTCGACTTAGTTGATCCCTCCCTCCATGAAATACTTGATTCACTACACTTCTAACACAATGCATTCCCCATGTTTTCTCTTTAATGGTCTCTCCTTGTCACTATTTTTTTTTTTTTTTTTAGTTTATCATCATCTCCAAAATCTCTGTAAGACTCAATCCTTAAACTTTTTCTCTTTTTTAAAACATCAAAATTAATTTCTTTGGCAATTTTGTCTAGTCTAATACTTTTATATGCCATCAATACACTTACAAACCCACATTTATATCCCAAGCACTGACCTGTTCCTTGAACTCCAATTCATATATCCATCTGCATACTTAACTGTCCACTTTGATATATAATGTGCATCTCACATTTAACATGTTTGATCTCTCTTCAATTTCCACTAAAATCTGCTTCTCCTATCTTTTTTTCTGTCTCATTCTTACAATTGTTCAGACAACATATCTGGGACTTAATTGTTCCTGACTCGTCTTTTCCTCACATATGCCATATTTTATGAATCAGCAAATATTTTAAGTTCTATCTTTAAAATATATTTGATTCCACACCCTTTCATAGCCTTCACCACAACAATCATGGTTTGAATCTCTATTGTCTCTCATATGGATTATTTTTCGATTTCCTGGAGCAGCCGCAGTGCATCCTCTAATATCTGCCGGATGACCTTCTTCTACTCAAAACACTCCATTGTTTTTGCATCTGACTCAGAGTAAACTTAAGTAGATGACCTAGGAGGTTGTATAAAATCTGCCACCAACATAATCATCCCTCCGACTCATTCTCTGACCACACCCATATTGTTTAGTTTATTTCAAAATGCTCTGTGTTACTTCTACTTGTTTCTCAGGGCTTCTGCAGTTGCAAATCTTTCTACTTGGCAAAATTACCCCTCAGGTGCCTTCAGTACTTACTCTTCCAACTCTTTCAGGTAATCTTCTATGGTCACCTGATTTTAAATTTAAATTTGCAGCAAATCTTTCTCCTTTCTGGATCACACTTTACACCTTTTCTGTCTTAGTGAACTCTATTAATTTACAGCCATACAACTTACTATATATTTTTACTTATTTACTTGTTTATTTTCTATTTCAGTTTAAAATATAGAACTTAGGAGGGAAAGTTTTTATCTGTTTCATTCACTTATGTATCACTAGTATCTTGGACATAAAATAAATATTTTTGGGTAAATAAAAAATGAATATACAGGAATACAGTATAATTCAGTCTTAACTGTTTCCTAGTCATATTAAGAAAAGAAAAATCAAGAAATATTATTTATTTATTTTTTATTATACTTTAAGTTCTGGGGTACATTTGCACAACATGTAGGATTGTTACATATGTATACATGTGCCATGTTGGTGTGCTGCACCCATTAACTCGTCATTTACATTAGGTATATCTCCTAATGCTATCCCTCCCCACCCCATGACAGGCCCCAGTGTGTGTGATGTTCCCCTTCCTGTGTCCAAGTGTTCTTATTGTTCATTTCCCACCTATGAGTGAGAACATACGGTGTTTGGTTTTTTGTCCTTGTGATAGTTTGCTGAGAATGATGGTTTCCAGCTTCATCCATGTCCCTTCAAAGGACATAAACTCATCCTTTTTTATGGCTGCATAGTATTCCATGGTGTATATGTGCCACATTTTCTTAATCCAGTCTATCATTGTTGCACATTTGGGTTGGTTCCAAGTCTTTGCTATTGTGAATAGTGCCACAATAAACATACATGTGCATGTGTCTTTATAGCAGCATGATTTATAGTCCTTTGGGTATATACCCAGTAATGGGATGGCTGGGTCAAATGGTATTTCCAGTTCTAGATCCCTGAGGAATCGCCACACTGACTTCCACAATGGTTGAACTAGTTTACAGTCCCACCAACAGTGTAAAAGTGTTCCTATTTCTCCACATCCTCTCCAGCACCTGTTGTTTCCTGACTTTTTAATGATTGACATTCTAACTGGTGTGAGATGGTATCTCATTGTGGTTTTGATTTGCATTTCTCTGATGGCCAGTGATGATGAGCATTTTTTCATGTGTCTGTTGGCTGCATAAATGTCTTCTCTTGAGAAGTGCCTGTTCATATCCTTCGCCTCCTTTTTTATGGGGTTGTTTTTTTCTTGTAAATTTGTTTGAGTTCTATGTAGATTTTGGATATCAGCCCTTTGTCAGATGAGAAGATTGCAAAAATTTTCTCCCATTTTGTAGGTTGCCTGTTCACTCTGATGGTAGTTTCTTTTGCTGTGCAGAAGCTCTTTAGTTTAATTAGATCCCATTTGTCAATTTTGGCTTTTGTAGCCATTGCTTTTGGTGTTTTAGACATGAAGTCCTTGCCCATGCCTATATCCTGAATGGTATTGCCTAGGTTTTCTTCTATGGTTTTTATGGTTTTAGGTCTAACATTGAAGTCTTTAATCCATCTTGAATTATTTTTTGTATAAGGTGTAAGGAAGGGATCCAGTTTCAGCTTTCTACATATGGCTAGCCAGTTTTCTCAGCACCACTTAATAGATAGGGAATCCTTTCCCTATTTCTTGTTTTTGTCAGGTTTGTCAAAGATCAGATGGTTGTAGATGTGTGGTATTATTTCTAAGGGCTCTGTTCTGTTCCATTGATCTATATCTCTGTTTTGGTACCAGTACCATGCTGTTTTGGTTACTGTAGCCTTGTAGTATAGTGTGAAGTCAGGTAGCATGATGCCTCCAGCTTTGTTCTTTTGGCTTAGGATTGTCTTGGCAATGCGGGCTCTTTTTTGGTTCCATATGAACTTTAAAGTAGTTTTTTCCAGTTCTGTGAAGAAAGTCTTTGGTAGCTTGATGAGGATGGCATTGAATCTATAAATTACCTTGGGCATTATGGCCATTTTCACAATATTGATTCTTCCTATCCATGAGCATGGAATGTTCTTCCATTTGTTTATGTCCTCTTTTATTTCCTTGAGCAGTGGTTTGTAGTTCTCTTTGAAGAGGTCCTTCACATCCCTCGTAAGTTGGATTCCTAGGTATTTTATTATCTTTGAAGCAATTGTGAATGAGATTTCACTCATGATTTGGCTGTCTGTTTGTCTGTCATTGGTGTATAAGAATGCTTGTGATTTTTGCACATTGATTTTGTATCCTGAAACTTTGTTGAAGTTGCTTATCAGCTTAAGGAGATTTTGGGCTGAGAGGATGGGGTTTTCTAAATATACAACAATGTTAAGAAACTCGCTGAAAACCACTCAGCTACATGGAAACTGAACATTCTGCTCCTGAATGACTACTGGGTACATAACGAAATGAAGGCAGAAATAAAGATGTTCTTTGAAACCAATGAGAACAAAGACACAACATACCAGAATCTCTGGCACACATTTAAAGCAGTGTGTAGAGGGAAATTTATGGCACTAAGTGTCCACAAGAGAAAGCAGGAAAGATCTAAAATTGACACCCTAACATCACAATTAAAAGAACTAGAGAAGCAAGAGCAAACACATTCAAAAGCTAGCAGAAGGCAAAAAATAACTAAGATCAGAGCAGAACTGAAGGAGTTAGAGACACAAAAAACCCTTCAAAAAATCAGTGAATCCAGGAGCTGGTTTTTTGAAAGGGTCAACAAAATTGATAGACTGCTAGCAAGACTAATAAAGAAGAAAAGAGAGAAGAATCAAATAGATGCAATAAAAAATGGTAAAGGGGATATCACCATCGATCCCATAGAAATACAAACTACCATCAGAGAATACGGTAAACAACTCTACGCAAATAAACTAGAAAATCTAGAAGAAATGGATAAATTCCTCGACGCATACACCCTCCCAAGACTAAACCAGGAAGAAGTTGAATCCCTGCATAGACCAATAACAGGCTCTGAAATTGAGGCAATAATTAATAGCCTATCAACCAAAAAAAGTCCAGGACCAGATGGATTCACAGCTGAGTTCTACCAGAGGTACAAGGAGGAGCTGGTACCATTCCTTCTGAAACTATTCCAATCAATAGAAAAAGAGGGAATCCTCTGTAACTCATTTTATGAGGCCAGCATCATCCTGATACCAAAGCCTGGCAGAGACACAACCAAAAAAGAGAATTTTAGACCAATATCCCTGATGAACATCGATGCAAAAATCCTCAATAAAATACTGGCAAGCCAAATCCAGCAGCATATCAAAAAGCTTATCCACCATGATCAAGTGGGCTTCATGCCTGGGATGCAAGGCTGGTTCTACATACGCAAATCAATAAATGTAATCCAGCATATAAACAGAACCAATGACAAAAACCACATGATTATCTCAATAGATTCAGAAAAGGCCTTTGACAAAATTCAACAGCACTTCATGCTAAAAACTCAATAAAATATGTATTGATGGGACATATCTCAAAATAATAAGAGCTATTTATGACAAACCCGCAGCCAATATCATGCTGAATGGGCAAAAACTGGAAGAATTCCCTTTGAAAACTGGCACAAGACAGGAATGCCCTCTCTCACCACTCCTCTCCAACACAGTGTTGTAAGTTCTGGCCAGGGCAATCAGGCAAGAGAAAGAAATTAAGGGTATTCAATTAGGAAAAGAGGAAGTCAAATTGTCCTTGTTTGGTTTATATTTTTCTTACATCAAATATCTGTAGACTACAGCAATATAGATTCTTGAAAACCAATTAATATCAAGATGTGAACTTTATAAATGCCTGCCTGTTTCCACGTTTGCTCTACCATACTTATTTAGGGTTGGGAAACTTTGGTAATTCTTATAGATTACTGTTCCAGATCTGGTCAGAAATCAGTGTTTCTACTACACTGAGATTTATTCGTTCTTGCCTCTGTAGCTTATGAACAGAATGATTATCTCTGCAACTAAGTTTTTACATTTATCAATTAGAGATAATTGAAATACTTCTCAGAATTATTGTGAAAATTACATAAGTTAACATATTTACATCTTTAGCTTCTCCCCCAGCACACATATATGCACACACACACACACACTTTCACACATACATTTATTCATTTTTTTTTTGTAAATGATGAAATGTCATAGTGGTAAAGGCTTTGGAATCTGCACAATTTAGGTTTTTATCTCAAGGCCGTTGCATAGTAACTGAATATTTTATGAGTCACATTCTCCCTCCATGCCATATTCATGTTCCTTATCTACAAAATGGGCATCAACATTATACATAAAATACAATATGAGACACTCAAGTGACATAAAAGACAAGTGCTGGATCTGCAAGAGTATGGGCTCTCTAATAAAAAGTAAAAAA
This sequence comes from Pan paniscus, assembly GCF_029289425.2. Classification (NCBI taxonomy): domain Eukaryota; kingdom Metazoa; phylum Chordata; class Mammalia; order Primates; family Hominidae; genus Pan; species Pan paniscus. The sequence continues at coordinate 41,837,539 of NC_073258.2, read as the reverse complement.
AAAAAAATCCTGGATTTATACACATTAACTGTATGACCCTGGGTCATGCACTTAATTATTTTCCTTCTTAGTCTCAACTTATAAAATTAAACTATGATATTTTTCAGAATTGTTGTATAGATCAAATGAATTAATCACTAACAGTGTCATTGGTAAACTCTAAAGGGTTAAATGGGTATTAATAAAATAACATTATTAGGTAAGATTATATGTATGGATGTATGTACATATATATTTGTGTATGTGTGTTTGTGTATTTTACCCAATTGTTAGTAATTGAAAATTACTTGAGTGCTGCTCTACTGGTGAAAGCAGGGAATAGATGAGCTTATGAATAAGTGTGAAAAAGTACAGAGGTGGTGTCTTTTCCTTTCTGTTTATAATTTCAATTGCTAAGGGTCTTCTAAGCACCCATATACAGGAGCACATCCATAGTCTCATTTTAATTTAACCCAGTTGATGTAGCTATTGAAAAATTTTCTGTGTATGGTAGTGTTCTTAGAAGACCTTTCCAACAGGTGAGTCTCCATTTGATTTAGAAAGTATTGACTTGCATTTTGGAAAGTAATGCTTGATCATCAATTGTCTGTTACTATTATTTATAGGAAATGCTTGCTGTCTAAAATTAGGATTTGTAATCCTACAGGTATAATTAATTAATTAGGAATAGATAATATATCTTCTATTATTTCAAGCTAATTTACATATTGCAGAGAGTCAATATTTATTATTGAGTTGAAGATAGGGTAATAGCATAGAGTATTAATTTGCTCATATAACAGATCTTTACTGCCTACTATATTTTTGACACTCTTATTGAGCTTTTACTTATGTTTTATGATTTCTGTATGTATTTATAATGATTAAGATTTTGACCATGCTAGTTTTCCTGCTTATACTCCAATAAATACATGTCTACATACATATTGAAATCATAGAGCTTTGTCTTTTGTAATGACATAAAACTCATTTAGTCTAAGCCTCCAATCAGTGCATGAATTCTTCTACCACTTGATATGGTTTTTCTATTTGTGAATAAACATTTCTTCTGGTGAAATAATTCAATATTCAAATTGTTGATATTAAGTAGAAACATATTATAACTTGGAAAATAAAAGCTAAGTGCTTTTGTTTTTTGTTTCGTTCTTGTTTTGATAAATCTGGTAGAGTCTAGTATTTTTTAATGTTAGTAAAATTTACATTTTCATAAAATATATATATTTTAAAAATCACACAGTGATTTCAAGTTATCGCCATGGCAACTATTTGCATCAGCGTACTATTTCTTTCCCAGATCTATTTCTGTATCATTAAATCCTTGATAATACTTTATTATCTGGTATCTGTTAAACCCACACAAATTTTAGTGTCTAATTTGCTTAACAAATTATGTATGACAAAAGAGAAAATGTATAGAACAATAAACAACACTATTAATTACCTCATGAAGCAGGAAACCACTGTATTTGTCAGTAGCATTATGTCTTGAAAATAATGCCACCACATAATTATGTGTGAGCATATGTACTTCATTATTGGGATATGTATCCCTTTTCAGATTTATTCATTATAGTGTAGCAAAAACCAGAAACTGGGAGTAGTAAAATTACATTTATTAGAGATGCTTTTATTCTATTAAAACAAAGCAAAGAAAATGGAAACAGAAAAAAAAATACTGTCTAACACTAGGTAAGAGAATAAAAAATGTTGCTGTGGCAACCGCATGCCATTTGTTCTATTTTCCTCATTAGACTACTGAAGGTGATTACACAGAGAGGAAAATACCCCTTCAATTTAAGACAATAATTTGATGGGCATACATATTTCTATTTTCCCCTTGAGTACTTATGAAGCATTATTTTTATTGGATAAGTACCAATAGTCCTTGGAGATTTACAAAGACTTAAAAGAGATGTGAGGATTCCTCAGACCTGGGATCATGGTGGTTGATTTTCACTTTTTTTTCCCCAGTCTGGATACAAAGAGAGGTATAAATAACGAAAAGGTTTGCAGGAGAGAGCAATAAAATGCTGTTTGTTTCCATGGCCTCTAGGGTCTTATATGTTTAATGTTGTGTAACTTAGGTGAAGTCATGTCCTCTCTCTCTCTCTCTGTCTGTATATATAGGAATGATATTTGATCACTGATGTATACCTGAACAATGGAAAAATAGATGCATTGTGTAATTGAATGGCTCGAATGCTGAACATGATGCAGTTTCACCTTAAATTCACATATCCCAGTAGCTCTATGTACCTACTGGGCATTCAAAAGTTGACTTAGTCAATGGAAACAGAAACTTGCCGCATGGTTACTATGTCTCAGACTTTCTGAGCCACTTCTCTCTGTTACTGTAATAGTTACTGTGTCTTGATAGCTTCATTACATAATGCTATGGCCTGATGCAGTAGAAAGGCATATCAGCTTGGATAAGCCCGTAATTCCAATTTACTCTAGATGTTGTCTTCAATTTCAAAAACACTAGTATAATTTAATACAGGGATTTTCGGGAGTTGTCAAATTTCTAGATCTTGAAATAAAATGTTCAACTCTATTTTCCAGTTGATTCAACTAATGTTTCAATAAATTAACCTTTCCAAATCACTGCTTCATTTAGGTTCTTGAATCATTAGCTTTCATATGCGAAACTAATTTAAAAATCAGTAAGATTAACTTAGACATGCAAGTGTGTTCTTTATATATTTGATGCGCTTTTATACTATTTGTAGTAGCTGGAAACACAATTTATCCCTGTAGATTTTCACATTTTGAGGCAAAATTCAATGGTTTAAACATGTTTAGGGTTACACATTGTTACAAAAGTAGTACAGGGATAAAAGAGTGTTTACCTTTGAGGCTGTAATATTTCCAATACTATGTAAATACTAAATATCCTTATGTGAGCATGAATTTCCCCTTAGAGCAAAACTGTTTTTCTCTCTGATGTAGTATGTAACAGCATGTCATTTAGAATTCAGTGACTTTTCATGGGAGTTGCTAAAACATGTTCAGTTTACACTGAGCTAACTGCTGAAGTCATCTTTGTCTCAGTCCAGTGGTTAATAAAATTACAGTGTTAAGCAGTATTGAAGGAAATAAGTCTGAAAATACAACTTTTAAATGGAGCTTTACCACGGCCTCTACCTTCATGCCTCACTGGAGATCATCAAGCTCATCTTGTATTTCTTCAGCTTTCCTTTTTTTGCCTTGTTCTACCTTTAAAGATTCCTAATTCCTTAGTCCCAGGAGTTATTTCATAAGTTTATCATTTCCCTTTTTCCCTGGGCCTCTTGAATTTGTGAAGCAATGCATTTTCATACTAAGTACTAAAAACCCATAGGAAACTAGTAAATAATTTCCTGTGAGTTTATGTGCATTCGTGGATTAAGGGAGTAGTTATAATACTTAACTTTTTTTACTGGTAATAAGTAGGAACAAAGCCAGCTGTAAAAGTTACTGCATATTTTTACCTGCCTCTCATTCTTTCTTCATAAGGAATCTTAAAATAAAAACATCAATAATATGTAAGCTGAACAAATCTATCAATAGAAAGAGATACATATGCGATAGATAGTTGGATAGCTAGATGTGCACATACATTTGAATATATTGATATAAACCAAAGTTCAGAAAGGGGTTAGTTCTATTTTTCCATTTTATCAGCCCCCAGCTTTGTACAAGATGACAACGTGTACTTTTCTTGAAAAAGCAGTGACATTTATTGTTTAGTTAAGGATCCAAAATGAAGAACAATAATGTAATATTGTTAAATTACTCATTATGGGCTTCAAAACATGGTTACAATAAAAATAATTTGGTTATTTTTAAAAGAGAAAATCAAGCTATTAAAGGAAATAAAGGAGTAAGCTCTGAGGTCTAATCAAACCTGTATTTCTGTCTAACTTGTAATACTATTTAGCTGTATAATTTTAGATATGTTATTTATATATGATAATAATTTAGTCCACATTTTTCACATTTGTAACATGGAGATAGTAACAGAAACATTGTCAGAAGTCTTTTGTTGGCAATAAATGGGTAAATTTACATTAGCACTAGGAATGCCTGGCATAAGTGTTAAAAATTGCCAATATCAGCATATCTACATCTTGCCATCACCACTACCACAGTCATCAGCATCAGCATCATTATCATCATCACCATCATCATCACCTTACCATTATAATTTTCAGTTGTATTACAATTGTAACTTTGACGAGAACAATTAGCTTTGAAAGTTTGTATAGGGTAGTAATTAAGGGAGGATTTTGAAGTCAGGTTCTCTGCTTTTAAATCACTCCTCTGCCGGAGAGAAGCTGTATAATCTTACCTTTTTTCCTTAATCTTCCAAATCTCAGCACTCTTGGTTGTGAAATGAATCTAACCACAAACCCATTTTATAAAATTATGGTGGACTTTTTTTCCTTTTAATGACTGAGTAGTATTCCATTGTATATAAATACCACAATTTCTTTATCAACTTGATTGATGGGCATTTGGACTGGTTCCATATTTTTGCAATTGCAAAAAAGGGTGAGGGGGGTGAGGGGTTAAAGACTACAAATTAGGTTCAGTGTATATTGCTCAGGTGATGGGTACACCAATATCTCACAAATCACCATTAAAGAACTTATTCATGTTACCAAATACCACCTCTTCCTCTAAAGCCTATGGAAATAAAAAATTTAAAAATAAAATAAAATTTAAAAAATTATAGTATAAATTAACTGATAAAAACTATTCTGAGTTTCCTGGCACACAGTAGGAACTTTTAAGTGTTAGTTTTCATCACCACTATTATTACTGTTACTAATATTATTGCATGGAATATTATTTTACGTTATTCTCCCTTTCTGCATCCTCTTGTCTTGGTTACTACATTCCGCAGATGAGGTAGTATGTAGGATATTTTCTGCTAATTGCCTGAAAGAAAATACCAAAGAAAGTTGTTGATTGAATTTTGAGATTTAATTGTATGTTTAAAATTGACTTTATTGAAGTATAATTTACATACAATATCATGTTCTCTTTTAAGTGTGTAGTTCAATTAGTTTTGACAAATGTGTATTTTCTTGGAACTATCACCAGTAGCTTTTGGGTTTTTAAGTTGACTTTTAAAACTAATGGATATGGCAATAGTTTTAAGGGAGAAAAAGTAACTTGTAATGCAAGAATTTGAATGATTGGGTTTCATATTCCTAAATCCTGCAGGATTCAGAACGTTATACTTAAGCCCATAATAACAGATATCAAAAAGTAGTTAGCTGACTCATTTTAGATAAAACATAAGGCTAAAAAGAGTCAGAGAAAATGGACCATGTGCCCTGCTTTCCAGCTGAGGTGGGGTGAGAGATAGAGAAAGAGATGGCAGAAACTCTAAATAGGTTTGGAAGCTGTAAGAGACAACCTGAGAGAACCCAAGCGAATGGCCAGTCTCACACTCATAAGAGTACCTACATGCACAGCACGGTTTAGGAACAGGAGAAGATAAATGTCTGAGTTAGATATCTAAGCAATGGGTCTGTGACACACTTAGTGTTCCTGGAACTTCAGGGCAGTGCAAGAGTACTGTGCTAACCTGAATGCTCAAGAAAAACACCACAGCATCTGAAAGAGTATGAGGGCTAAGAGGCCTGTGGTTAAGTATGTAGAAGCAGACCAAAGATTAAATTCCAAGTGAAATTTAAATCATCTCAATTATTTATGTAGATGAACCAAATATTGATTAAAGAGAAAATGCTTATCTCAGTATATTTCAGCTTGAGTAAAAGGCAATGACTAATGACCATATAACTACTTCTCTACCCAATGCCTTAGCAATCAAATGGTCCAAGTGGCTCCAGACAAAAATGCAGGGTAAGAGGAAGGGAAATTCTCAAATCATTGAGTTCCTGAGTTGGCCGCGCTTAAATTGCCAAACCCTGCTGGAATTGGGGCTTAAAACGGAAAGAATATTTTATTATAGGGGAAAATATTTGTATTTATATATCTGGTTTGTAGCATGAAATGTATACTAGCATATCATTTATCAATATAAATGAACCTTTGAAAAGGATGAGGTGGGAGCAACCATTTCTTTCCTCTCTGGGAAGGTTTCTTATATCCTAAAGTCTTGAAAGGGAAGTGGAGTTAAAACAGAGTGCTTTGCTTTTTTGATTACACAGTACTATGTTTTTATACCCATCATCTACTTATTGATATGTTGATAACATACCTAAAATTACATTCCTTTAGTTCAGCTTTGCTGATTGCACTTTATGTACTCATCACATGACAAGCTTTAATTTGCTGACCACTATTAACCCTCAATTTCTTTCCTTGTTCCTTTTTATTTTTTTCTTTCTGTTCCAGTTCACATATTTTTCTATTAAGCCAAAATTGTTGATGAAAGAATTTTAAGCAAAGACATAGAATCGTTGCTCCAGAATGTCTCCCTTGAATATCAGTGCTTTGGAAATAAATGCTTAAACTTAAAAGTAAATTATAACAGAAAAGCATGCTTCAGAATAGTAAAATCTAAAAGTAAATTACAACAGAAAAGCATCACTCAGAATACATATTGAAAGACAAAATAAAAAATAGGTGAACGGTAATAAAAACCTTTATTCTGTGAGTAAAGTAGACAATATGTTTTAAGCATTCTACTATTCAGTAAATAATAATAGTCTCTTTATTATGTATCAAAAATATTCCTAGAAGTTGTTTTTTAAAAATTTGCTTTTATCTCATACTGCTCAGTCCAGCATTAGCCTTTTATTTTTTCAATCTTGGGACTAACTTTCAGATTATCTGTGAAAATTTTGGTCACTGGTTACATATCTCCTTTTCCCAGTTACAGGACTTATCTCTTTTCAGAATTTTATAAAACTATGTCTTAATTTCTTGATTCTACCTGCTATTTTATCCCTTTTATGTGCATTCATCTATATGTCTATTTACATTTTATGTGACTATTCTGAGAGAATTCTTCAGTTTGATTTTATAAAACAGTACCATATGGCCTTCTAGCAATTTCTCAACTTTGCTCTTGTAACACATAAGCAGCCATAGATGATATGTAAACAAATATGAATGCTGTGTTCCAATAAAACTTTATTTACAAAACAAGAGATAAGCAGCGTTTGGCTTATGTGCTATAGTTTGCCATCATATATTGTAGAGGACTATTCTATCTTTGTTCAAAGTAGTTTGCAGTTTTCAAAAGATTTGAGTGTTTTATAAATCATTTTAATATTAAATTGGAAAAAATCTAAACATACAAATAATTACATTGCAAATAGACTAAATATTTCACTCAAGATTATCAGAGTAAATATAAAAAATATATAAATAAAAACAACATTTTGTAAGATCTTCTCTACAAGAGAAATACTTCAGATTTAAAGATGGGAATAGATTGAAACTAAAATAATGAAAAAGATATACCATACAAATCATAACTAGAAGAAACTAGAAGTAGCTGTATTAATATTTAAAAAATTAGGTATTAAGAGGCAGGGCCTTTTGTAAAATGATTAAGTCATGAGGGCTTTCCCTTCATGAATGGAATTAGTGCTTTTATAAAAGATGTTGAAGGGAAAACCCTTGCCCACTTCCATCATGTGAGGATACAGCATTCTGCCCTTCTGCCATGTGAGCACACAAAATCAAGACACCATCTTTGAAGCAGAGCCCTTGCCAGAAACTAAATCTGCTAGGACCTTGATCTTGGACTTCCCAGACAGCTTTCCAGAGCTGTAAGCAATTAATTTCTGTTGTTAATAAATGTCCAAGTCTAAGGTATTTTGATATAGCAGCTTGAATAACCTAAGACAAATCCTAATGTTTATTAGTAGTAAAATGTGTAAATAAATTGTAGTATGTTTATACAACAGAATAATAATACATACAATTTTTAAAGAACAAATTTCTGGGACATGTAAGTTATGTATGAATCTTAGAGACAAAATATTGAGAAAAAGATGCTAGACATGAAAAGATACATATTACACGACTATGTATATTGAGTTCAATAAAGGCAAAACCAATCTACCTGCATGGAAGTCAAATGTGTGACTAATTTTTGAGGAAATATTTGAATGTGTAAGAATTAGATAGCAATCTTGTGTGATATGGAAAATCTGATGTGCAGTTACATGGATAGATATGTATGTAAAAATTAGTTGTTCTCTTACAACTAAACTAAACTCTTACAACTAAACTCTGTGCAATTTATTTTTATTATAGTTAGATAAATGGAAATATTTGAAAACAAAATGTGAGGTACATCTATACTTGCTCTTATTGGAAGAAGCTCAAAGATAATACACTGCAGAATTTAAAATTTTCTATAAGAAATTTGTTGCATCAATAAAAGGACACTATGTACATAAATACACACATATGTTCACACAATTTATGTGTGTGAATGAATGAATTTTACATACCATTATATGTTTTCTCTTGAAAAATAAACAAAAACTTTCATTTATTGGTGACTGTTGTAGACACAGAAGTTGGGGATGGGGAAGAGGGGAGACTGCGTTTGTCTTTTATCTTCTTAGATTTTTCTGAATGTATTTTTTTTAGTAGTCTGAATGTATTCTTTATATTTAATTTAGAAAAATAACCAAAAAACCTGGGAAGTTCCATTTTAGACCATTTTTATTTTTTAATATTTTCTCTATTTTAAATAACTAGTAAAAGTTATAAAATGTAATGTATATTTCTATTTAAAATTATGTTATAGTAACAGACACAAAATAATTCTCATATAAATGATAGGTACACACTGTTTTAAGTACAAGTTATATCCATGAAACATAAGTAAAATGTATTTATAAGCATATTTATGAAAAAATCTAAATGCAGAATTTTCAAAACAGAATTCACACTGAAACATGTAATAATAATGAATGACATAGTTTTTCAGATTTGTTATTTAAAATTTGTGTGAGTCATAAAATTATTTTGCTTCCATTGACTTGGATATTCATAATGATATTTGTGGTGTGATTATGGTGAGGGTTCAATGTTTTAAATTTTATTTAGGAAGAAAAATTATGTAAAGGCATGATGTAAGATTTTTTTTCAGAAGAAAAAATTTAAAACTTTTTTTTGTGTATCAATAGAAGATTAATTTTTTACAAAATTAAATTATGGGATAACCACACCTGAAATTTCAAGCAGAAATTCAAAAGAATGAGATAGTTTTATAATGATTTTCATAGACAGATCTGTACAATATGCTTTAAGTAAAGCAGACAACCTTTCCAATTTTTATTTAAAAATAATTAACATCATCACTGGCCATCAGAGAAATGCAAATCAAAACCACAATGAGATACTATCTCACACCAGTTAGAATGGCGATCATTAAAAAGTCAGGAAACAACAGGTGCTGGAGAGGATGTGGAGAAATAGGAACACTTTTACACTGTTGGTGGGACTGTAAACTAGTTCAACCATTGTGGAAGTCAGTGTGGCGATTCCTCAGGGATCTAGAACTAGAAATACCATTTGACCCAGCCATCCCATTACTGGCTATATACCCAAAGGATTATAAATCATGCTGCTATAAAGACACACGCACAGGTATGTTTATTGTGGCACTATTCACAATAGCAAAGACTTGGAACCAACCCAAATGTGCAACAATGATAGACTGGATTAAGAAAATGTGGCACATATACACCATGGAATACTATGCAGCCATAAAAAAGGATGCGTTCATGTCCTTTGTAGGGACATGGATGACGCTGGAAACCATCATTCTCAGCAAACTATCACAAGGACAAAAAATCAAACACCATATGTTCTCACTCATAGGTGGGAACTGAACAATGAGAACACATGGACACAGGAAGGGGAACATCACACACCGGGGCCTGTTGTGGGGTGGGGGGAGGGGGGAGGGATAGCATTAGGAGATATACCTAATGCTAAATGACGAGTTAATGGGTGCAGCACACCAACATGGCACATGTATATATATGTAACAAACCTGCACGTTGTGCACATGTACCCTAAAACTTAAAGTACAATAATAATAAAATTAAAACAATAAACAATAAAAAATAAATAAAAATAAAAATGCAAAAAAATAATAATTAACATAAAATGACATGTATGTGTGTGGGTGTGCATGTGTGGGTGTCTGCTGTTTTTTTGTGTGTGTGCACACGTGTGCATTTAAATGTTTATATGAATGTATATAAAAAGGTCTAGAAAGAAACATTAACTGTAAGTAATAGCTACCATTGGAGAGGATAATAGGATTGGCAGGGGACTTGTGTGGAAGATAAAACAGACTTTAACTCTTCAATCTATGAACTTGCCTCCTGTTTGAATTATTTCACGATAAACAAAGGGTTATGCAGTGCATTTCATGTGAAAAAAAAGAACACAATTAAATTCTGCAGATGGTGTATGATTCCCTAAATCACAAATTCAAAGAAATTAAGAATCTGCCTATATTGAAATAAAACCTCAAACTGACAATTTCTTATCAGTAACATAACTGTCAAGAGAGTCACCCACACAGCCACTTTAAAATCCATTTTGAAAACACACTGTGATGTTCTGTTTTTAAAAATAAATATGTGAGCTTCCCCAGTTTTAAAGAAATGATCCAGTGGTCTCCAATCAGAGATGTAGTCAGTGTTTTTCCAGAATGCTAATTTATCTTTAAAGGCTATCCTTCTTGTATCCAACATAGATCATTTGTACTGAGTATTTTGGTGTTTACTAACTGTGCATTTGAAATAGGGATTTTTTTGTGAAGTGGCTTGAGAGTAAAATGTGCAATAGAGAATTGATAAGAATGGCCCTAAATCTAATAACCATCTCCTCGTGCTGGCTGAAAACAGAGGACTTGAGCTTTCTGATAAGAGCACCCACTCAGCAAAAATAGTCCTTTTAGTCAGTGCAAAACTTAACAGCTCCTCTCTTAAATGAACTGACTTTCATTCTCTGAAATACGTCTGAATAAAGCAACAGCAATCAAATGGTTGTTTCTGCGATGTTTAACTGAACTGCAGCATGGAATCTCACGATGAAAAATTAAATAGAATGTATGAGATCTCCACTCCAAAAAGGTAGGGTCCAATAAAAGAAAGTTGTATAAAGGAAGAAGAAAATCCTTGATATTTATATCAGTTTAGTTTGCTTCTCCTCTAAAGTATTTATTGAAGGCCAATGATAAGTCTAACAATGCTTTTGCACATAGCAGCTATTTAAAATATGTTATTTCTTGTCTCATTGAATTTCTTTCTCTAGCCCTACAGGACACACAATAATCATAAGACTTAGTAATTAATTCACAGCCCTGCATCCAGTTTTCATGTAAAGATTAACACTTCAGTAAAAGTACCCCTTTATACGTGGTCTGTAAACCTGGCTTCTGTTTATTCTTCCTCCATCTCTTCTACCATATTTTCCTTTCACTTACTTCTAGTCATCCTGGCCTCCTTTCTATTCCTAGAACTTACCAAGTTCATTCCTCTCAGAATACTTACATTGTCTTTCCTACTTGTCTGAACTGCTCATCCACTGGGTTATACATATCTTTTTCCAGTCATTCCCATAGTTGCTAATATGGTTTGGCTGTATCCTCACCCAAATCTCATCTTGAATTGTAACTCCCACAATTCCCACATGTCATGGGAGGAACCCAGTGGGAGATGATTGAATTATGGGGGTGGGTCTTTCCTGCACTGTTCTCGTGTTAGTGAATGAGTCTTACAAGATCTGATGGTTTTAAAAAACAGGAGTTTCCCTGAACAAACTCTCTTTGCCTGCTGCCATCCATGTAAGACGTGACTTGCTCGTCATTGCCTTTCACCATGATTGTGAGGCCTCCCCAGCCATGTGGAACTGTAAGTCCATTAAACCTCTTTTTCTTCCCAGACTCGGGTATGTCTTTATCAGCTCATGAAAATGGACTAATATAGTTGCTCACATATTATCTCCCCAGAGAGTCCTGGCTGTTCACCTTATTTAATATTATCTGACACACCTTCTCTTCCATTATCCATTTTTAATTTTCTCATAGCATAGATAATTTTCTGAAAATAAGTGATTTATTTGCTTATTGCTTATTTTCTTATTTCTCCAATATGATATTAAAACTGGGAAAGCAGGATTCTCTTTCATTAACTACTTTATGTTTAAATCTTAGGACATTTATTAATATATTTTAAAAAATCTGATGAATGAATTAATATAAAATAATTATCATCTGTCATTTAAAATATAATTATTGTGTCATTTAAAAGGAATAAATTGTTTCCTAGACAATAATAGATAAAATGTAGTTAACAGACAGTATAGTCTAAGAAATGAGGGTCACCAAAGATATGATCAATCTTCTCGTTAAAGGATTTCACAGTTGCAAATCTTTCACTTAAAGAAAAGGAGAACTGAAAGTCTTAGCACGGATTGCTGTTTCAGGTGATCTTTTGAGTATCAGGCCCTTTAAAAAAGAAATAGCCTACTTGGGTGTTTCCTTTGTCTTTTATTATTTTTTTCTTTTAAAAATTGATGTTAGATTTACATAAAACAAAATCAACCATTTCAAGTGTGCAACTCAGTGGCATTTTATATATTCACAATTTTGTGCAACCACCACCTCTACCTAATTCCAGAAACTTTTCATCACTGCAAAATAATATCCCATACCTATTAAGCAGTTGCTTCACATTTCCTCACTCTTGGCAATACCAATCTGCTTTCTGACTCTATGGGTTTACCTATTTGCTATTGTCTGAATATTTGTGTAACTGCATAGCTCACATGTTAAAATCCTAACCCACAAAGTGATGGTATTAAGAAGAGCAGCCTTGGGGAGGTGATTAGGTCATGAAGGTAAAACCTTCAGGATAGCCATTAAATGCCCTAATGAAAGAGACCCCAGAGGGCTACCTTCTTCTTGTCATTATGTGAGGACAGCAAAAAGTCACTGGCTGTGAATCAAGAAACATGTCCTCATCAGACTCTGAATCTGCCAGTGCCTTGATAATGGACTTCCCATTCTCCAGAACTGTGGAAAATAAATTTCTATTTTTTATAAGCAATCCAGTTTATGTTGTTTTCTTAAAGCAGCCCAAACAGAATAAGATGCTATTCTGGATACTTCATACAAATGAAATCCTACAATATGTGTCTGGCTTATTTTAATTAAAATAATGTTTTCAAGATTCATCCATGTTGTAGCATGAATCAGTACTTCATTCATACCCAAATTTGTTCATCCATTCATCCATTGGTGAACACCTACATTGTTTCTACTTTTTGGCTATTGTAAGTAGTACTACTATGAACTTGAGTATGGTTTTAAAGGGATGATAATTATAGACCATCCCTTACTCAAAAATAAATGTTTAAGGCTAGTGGTAATCAAATTGTGGCAAGAAGTCGTCTATATTTTTATTTTTATTCTTTATATTGTCTGAGATAACAACATATTTTTATATTGGGTTACTTCATTGATAATTGGAGCTGTGTGTTGGGGCTCATGTATCACCTCAGAAGGAAAACAGACTGCCAAACAGGAAATCTTTGTTACCAAACTATTCTACCATGTTTAATTTTTATTAAGATATCTATTTAGTTGTGTTTTCTCTGCGGCAAGATCTGGGTCACATTCCTCTTTGTCTTCTTAACTTTCATATCTGAGCTTGATACATAAATGTTTAATGAAAAACATGAATTAAATGAATAAATGACACATCCGTATAAGAATAAGTAAAAAAAAAAAAAACTTGATGGGAGTGCAACTCTGAAAGATGAGTCAATTGTAGTCATTCTTAAAGAAGAGAGAAAAATAGTGAGGATTTGTACATGCCTGGGAGGAAGCTTCAAAATGAATATATGAATTAAAGGAGTTTTGCAATGGATTAATCATATTATGAAGTATGATTTCTATTTTTTTCTCATGCCAACTGATTCTCCAACTCTGCAGACATTAACTGATTTTCCTGTAATTCAATTCAATCCTGACACTAACTATCTGGAGTTAGCATTGTATTACCCAAGCAAAAGGGCTTAGTCCCGTAAGTCTACTCCCACCTCAGATGCCAATTGCAAGTCCTCCTCCTCCCACATTTCTGACCAACTGGCTATAAATGAGGGGTTCCTATAACTCCCTTCTCAGGTGTGCTAACTTTCTAGAGCAGCTCACAGAACTCAAGAAGTCACTTTACTATTTCTAGTTAATGAACTAGAAAAAAAAAAGACAACTCAAAAGCAAGCAAATGGAAGAGGTACTAGGATAAGGTATAGGTGTTGAGCAGAGCTTTCTTCATGCCCTCTATGTAAATGCCACCTTCCTGGCACATAGATGCATTTATCAGTGCAAAAGTTCTCTAACCCCTATCATTTAGGGTTTTCCAAGGAGGATTCATTATATAGGCATGACTGATGAAAGTATCAGCCATTGGTGATTATTTCCAGCTCTCCTCAGAGGCCAGGTGAGTAGAGCTGAGAGTTCCAACCCTCTAATCATGTCTTGGCCTTTCTGGTGACAGCCTCCTTTCTGAGGATTTCTGGGAGACCCAAGCCATCAGTCACCTTATTAGCACCCAAAAATACTCTACTGTCCCTCTAAAGATTCCAAGGACTTCAGAGGCCCTTGTGTCAGGGATCCAGGATTAAGATGTAATAAATACTGCAAAAGTTATATAGTTGTATATGCCTGGCACAACTATCATCCAGATTTTCCCACTCAACCATGTCCACAAAGGGTAATAAAATGGCAAGTGTGCAGGCTAGATGTGCCAGTGGCAGGGTACCCATGATTCCCTACATGGAGTCAAGACCTACATGCATTACTCACTGTATATTTTGCATATTCTTTGCTTTGTAAAGTTATTGTTGAAAATGTGAAAAAGGTCTGCAGATAACCTTAAGAGTAACAATGTTAAGAAGAAGATAATGAATTTATGCTTATCTACAGCACAGAAATTCAAGCTGTTGGGGAAAATAACAATATAAATGTAAAATATATTACAGAAGAGTATCGTGTTGAAATGACCACCATAAACGTCCTGAAAAAAATAAAAGATAGACTAATGATATTTTATGCTGAAAATGATGAACAGAAAGAAGTTAATGAAAAATAGAAAAACACTGCATAAAGCTAAAAATGAAGATCTCAATTGTGTATTGGAAGAGTGGATCTGTCAGCATGGCAGTGAACACATACCACTCAGTGATATGCACGTCATTAAACAAAATTCTATCATGATGAACTGAAAACTGATGGGAATTGTGAATATGTAAGCTCTTTGCAGAAATTTAAGAAAAGGCAGGATATTACATTTTTAAAAAATTTGTGGTGATAGGCCGGGCGCGGTGGCTCACGCCTGTAATCCCAGCACTT
Organism: Pan paniscus; assembly: GCF_029289425.2. Taxonomy (NCBI): domain Eukaryota; kingdom Metazoa; phylum Chordata; class Mammalia; order Primates; family Hominidae; genus Pan; species Pan paniscus. The sequence continues at coordinate 41,822,181 of NC_073258.2, read as the reverse complement.
TGGGAGGCTGAGGTGGGCAGATCATGAGGTCAGGATATTGAAACCATCCTGGCTAACATGGTGAAACCCCGTCTCTACTAAAAATACAAAAAATTAGCCGGGCGTGTTGGTGCATGCCTGTAGTCCCAGCTACTCAGGAGGCTGAGGCAGGAGAATGGTGTGAACCCAGGAGGCAGAGCTTGCGAGAGCCACTCGGCTCTTGCAGAGCCGAGATTGTGCCACTGCACTCCAGCCTGGGTGACAGAGCAAGACTCCATCTCAAAAAAAAAGAAAAAAAATATTGTGGTGATATAGCATCTGCTGATCGCAAAGCAGTGAATAAATTTATTGATGAGTTTGCCAAGGCTATTGCTGATAAAAAGCTGATGCCAGAACAAGTTTAGAATGCTGATGAAACATTATTTTGGTAATTTTGCTCCAAAAATACACTGACTATAGTTGATAAAACAGCCCCTGCAGAAAGTAAGGATGCCAAGTGCAGAATAACTAAGCTGAGATATGCTAATGCAGGGAGCACATGTAAGTGGAACTTGCTGTGATAGGCAAAAGCTTGCATTCTTTCTGTTTTCAAGGAGTGGCTTTCTTACCAGTCCATTATGATGCTAGTCAAATTGCATGGATCACCAAGGGCATCTTTTCTGATTGGTTTTACAAACATTTTGTGCCAGCAGCTCATTCTTACTGCACGGAAGCTGGACTGGATGATGACTGAAAGATTTTACTATTCCTTAACAACTGTTCTGCTCATCCTCCAGTTGAAATTCTCATCAAAAATAATATTTATGCCACGTATTTTATCCCAAATGTGATGATGCCCTCAGTCATGTGATCAGAGTATCCTTACATCAATGAAGAATAAGTATATAAACACTTTCTTGAACATGCTAGCAACAGTGAACTGAAATGTAGGTGTGGAAGATTTTCAAAAACAGTTCAGCATAAAGGATGCCATACATGCTATTGCCACTGCTTGGAACACAGTAACTAAAGACACTGCTGTGTGTGTCTGACACAACCTCTGGCCTGTGACTGTTCAATGATGATGATGGACAAAGTGATGACTTTGAAAAATTCTCTATGTCAAGTGAGAAAATAATGTCTGACTTCCTTGCATATGGAAAAAGTATACCTTCAGTGTGCATGAATAAGCTGGAAGAAGTAGATATCAAAGTAGTTTTTAACATACATAATAAGGCCCCAGTTGTTCATTCATTGACTGATGGTGAAATAACCCAAATGGTTTGGAACCAAGGTGATTGTGATAATAGTGATGACAAAGATGATGCTTTCAATACTGCAGAAAAGATACCTATAGATGACATGGTGAAAATGTATAATGGGCTTATTGAAGGATTACAGCAGTGTTCATTAACAGAATATTTTTAAAAAGTCAGCTTGTGAAAACAAAGAGAGACTAAGACAAAAAACATTGTTAATGAGGTAGATGACTGTGGAGAAAACATTTAAGAAACCCATCCAGCAGAATGCCTCCTTATCACTAAAGGGCCCACTTTCTGGCATCTCAAATGTTTCTGATTTTTGTATCATCTAAAAAAGAAAAAAAATAAAATACAGTGTACAGTAACCTTTTAGTCAAAACACAGCATTGTAGTTAGAAACTGTGAGCCTGCCTTCATTGTTTAACAGCTGATACAGGTATTCTCGTGATGCTGCTGTGCTGCTGAGTTATCCTGAACAGGTTACTTTTCACTGTATTAATGGTATGTCATATTTTTTACTGTTAGGTGCTTAAATGTAAATGAATTTAAGAAAATGGTTGTTTAATCAGCAGCATATAAATTCAGTTAGGAATAATGATGATTCCAAACAACCACAGATTGTCCACATGGGTGGCTGAGAGAGTGACACCTTTGCTTTCTGATGGCTTCAATGTATGCAAACTTTGCCTCAAATACAAAATTATTAAAAACATTGTAAAAATTATATTTAGGTTATGGGTATAATATGTATATAACACAAATAAGTTTTATGTTTAGATCTGCATCTCATTCCCAAGATATCTCATTATATATATGCAAGTACTCCAAAATCCAAAAAAAAAATTCTTAATTTTAAACACTTCTCATTCCATGCATTTAGAGTAAGGGATACTCCACTTGTATTCCAATATCACAAGCTCCCAATCTCTTCACACATCCATTCCTGTATCCATCCTTTAGTATATTTCTTGATTTCAAAAAATAAGGCATCTATTTCTAGTATCTGTATCTGGCAGGGAAAGAAAAAAAAGACAGATTTCTAACTCTAAAGGAATCAAAATGTCTACTGTGTCAAATACTGTTAGGTAACACAGAGCTTCACTTCAAATTAGAAGTAAGTAAGAATTCCCTGCTCTTGAAAGCAAGAAAAAAAATACAATTTGAGAAACTTTGACGAAGCTTTTATGCTCTGAAAGTTACGGACTACCCCGGAGACAAAGGTAATATCATGGGTAAGAACAACTCTACACTGGCAAAGAAATAATTTATTTTCTTAGACAAGTACAAATGGAGGATAAGAGTTGTTAAAGTGATGTGGTAATCAAACTATCCTAGTAATGGTTCTTGTCACCTTTAATCAGAACCAAAAATGCCTATAAAAGAAGCCTAATTATTATTGCCTAATTGTTACTGAAGGTAAAAAATAATCCTTAGAATTTTCTGACGTTTACCATATTTCCAGAAAACCCTTTGATGCTAAGTGTATTCATGTCAAGATGACACCACCACCCAGATTTCTCTTCAGAGAATCAGTTTTATAAGAAAAAAATACTCTTAGTCGAAACAAAAATACTCCACAATTGAAGAGAGAGTTGCTTCAAATTATTTTTGGCACAGTCTACTCGTTTAAAAATGCATTGACTCTCCATAACGTGTTCATTCAGATGTTATAGCGACACAGATGTCACACAGTTACTCAGACATTACTGGTCAGTACTTTGCATGCATGGGTGCTGCACCTGCTACACTTTATCTTCTTGTGGAGTTGGCTTTCTATTGCAGAAAACTGTTATTTTCCCTTCCTTCTATGGTTAATAGAAATTGGCTTGTCTTCATGGCAGTAATCTTATTTGTTGTAAGCTTCCGGCATTTCTTTTTTAAAACTGTTGTTGTTTTTTTTTTTTTTTTGATAGAAATGTTTTAGGAAGCAAGTTTGAAAAACTGGAAACTGATTTATCTCCTTAAGAAATGGCATTTCTTGGCAATCTTCTTTCAGTCCTTGAATACATTTGGAGGTTCTTTTGGTCTGTAGCATTTTTTTCCCCATCTTCTTTCACCCAGTTTATTTTTTCTTTCACTCCCTCCCACTTTCTCTCTTCCTCTCTTCTCTTTTCTCTCTCCCTTTCATATACATAACACACACATTTTCCTGTTTTATATCTTAAACTTCTTTGCACTATTTAGTCCAAGTCATTACAGCTTAATACATTAAAAGGTAAGTAAGTTGTAGTTCCCTACTGTATTGCAGCAATTCTCATTAACCGTAACTTGCATCCATACTCTCAGCTTAGTATAAGGAACTTATTGGAAACACCTATGCACATAACATTGACCTTACTTATAAGAGGTTTTGTTTTGTTTTTTTCTTTGGTCGGGGGGTGCTGTAGATATAAAACAGGACTCTGTGACTAGGCTTTAAATCTGAACAGTAGGACTATCCTTCCTCATTGCTACCAATCAAATAACCTTCGTTAGATCCTTACTCAATTAGTATTTCTTTAAAATTAGTTATTACATATGCAATGATCTTTCGCTCTTTACTGTTCAAAAAGTCAGGTTCTAGCATATTGTTTGTACCTTCACCATATGTTGGAGTCGTTAACAAATAATCTTTCATTCTTCAAAGGCTTTGCAGAAAAGATGCACATACATTTTTACATTTAAGGTGGTTTGACTTGAAACTAGCAATACCATTTTGTGTAGGAATTAGCATATCTTTTATTTTATTAAATGTCTTCATTCCCACCATGTAAATTATATCTCTGAAGTATTGTTCTGACATTTCAGAATGGTCTCTGAAAGGTAGACAGACTTAATCTGTCAGGTTTCACATGGTTGAAAGTCAAGAATTTGGCTCTGTAAATGTTTGAGTTGGTCAAAGGTGCTGGTTTATTTTGAAGGTAAGTCTTAGCTCTTCACAATTATTAGTACTCATTTGATTAGGTAAAATAAATATTTTTTGACAAGTATCATTGAGTTATATGAGAAGCATTTACAGGTATGTTTGGTTTCAGAGATCCCAAGCCACATGAATGGATTCATTCTAGAATTTGACATTGTTGCCTTTTGGGAGATAAAAAAAAAAAAAAAAAAAAAAACTTTTGCCTTGACAGAAAATCTTCTCTGGGAAATTTACTCAGAGTCCATAAAAAAAAGGATGAAAGCATGACAAATCCAAGAGGTTTTTACCTGAATAGCCTTAGTGTAATGGTCAGCCAAATCTAAATGATGGGTTTTGTGTGTGTGCGTGTATGTAAAATCTGGACCAATTCTGTTACGATAGTCCTACTTTCAATAGAAAAAGTCTAACATTCCATCATTTAGAAGTAAAATACATGGTTCACAAGTGTAGGGGTTAGACTCAGCTATCATGAGACATGTTGAGAATAAGGTTTTATTGATATTTTCTAGGGATATCTGTATTAACATTTGCCTGTAACCTATTGATCTGTTATTAGTAGCGTGATAAAGTCAACCAGCTGGTAATGTTTTAAGAGGATCACTGCTTTTCTTCACAAAGGGTTAAGTATTATCATCAAACACAGAATAATAGCAGGGAAGCCTAGACCTATCATCATGAAGCTGGATGGCAAGTGTGAGATGCAGATACGTAGCTGAAAGCTAGAAGTTGTAAAAGCCAAAGGAATAATGAAATAAACTGGGAAAAGAACGTTGAGCCAGCAGAGCAACTCCATGCTACATAGGCAATTGCACACTTAGAGGACAGATTGTGATTGTGTCACTCAAGAGCTTTTTTTTTATTATTATACTTTAAGTTTTAGGGTACATGTGCACAATGTGCAGGTTAGTTACATATGTATACATGTGACATGCTGGTGCGCTGCACCCACAAACTCGTCATCTAGCATTAGGTATATCTCCCAATGCTATCCCTCCCTCCTCCCCCCACCCCACAACAGTCCCCAGAGTGTGATCTTCCCCTTCCTGTGTCCATGTGTTCTCATTGTTCAATTCCCACCTATGAGTGAGAACATGCGGTGTTTGGTTTTTTGTTCTTGTGATAATTTACTGAGAATGATAATTTACAATTTCATCCATGTCCCTGCAAAGGACATGAACTCATCATTTTTTATGGCTGCATAGTATTCCATGGTGTATATGTGCCACATTTTCTTAATCCAGTCTATCATTGTTGGACATTTGGGTTGGTTCCAAGTCTTTGCTATTGTGAATAGTGCCGCAATAAACATACGTGTGCATGTGTCTTTATAGCAGCATGATTTATAGTCCTTTGGGTATATAGCCAGTAATGGGATGGCTGGGTCAAATGGTATTTCTAGTTCTAGATCCTTGAGGAATCGCCACAATGACTTCCACAATGGTTGAACTAGTTTACAGTCCCACCAACAGTGTAAAAGTGTTCCTATTTCTCCACATCCTCTCCAGCACCTGTTGTTGCCTGACTTTTTAATGATTGCCATTCAAGAGCTTTTGATGGCAAGAGAAACAAAGAATCAACTTCCTCAGATGTGCAGTTTACGGTCAGTTATTTTGACACAAGTGTTTCTCTGATGCTAACATTCTCTAACAAAAGTACTTTCTCTCGTTTGAAGAGCCTGGAACAGGTAATTCATTTTGTTTTCTGACCTTTGGATACTATCTAGTCAAAAAGGACCTGGCAACTCTTGAACTCTTGCAACCAACTATTAGTTTTCATTCTAGAGGTGGTAATTTCTAGAGAAACAAAATAATAGCAGAAGTAAATGTGGTTTCCACTTCAATTTGGATGACTTGGCATATGATTTTATGTTGTTTCTCAATTCTAAATCCCATTAATGATAGCAAAAATGTACAAACAGGAATACGACCTTAAAGATATGAATTGCAAGATGGAACATAAGAATATAAGGGATTTTGGTGTCTTCTGAAAACAAAAGCACATGGAATGTATCAAAGCTTAAAGAATACTGCTAGCCAGCCAGTATCCACAAATATTTGTTTGAGCTGACCTTTAGCTGCCCTATTTTCACCATTATCATTGCAAAATCAGCATTTTGCATCAGTTTAAAATCAGCAGTATACAAATTGAATGACATACCTGGACCAGGCTAACAGTTTCCAATATAAATTTTAGTTTCTGAGAATGAAGTCATTCCCAGTTTATTAATATATGCCTAAAGTTAAACTCAGTCTTGCCCATCCTTAATTTAAAACAGCTTTAATTTTAAAACTTTGACTTGTAAGTTTAACTTTAAAGTTACAAATTAATACTCTTTAGCAAAAGATCTATAGATCAGTAGAAAAAAATCCATAAAGAACACCCAGTGGAGAGTTGTGTTAGATTTCTATTACATCTGCAGCATCTTACCACAAACTTAGTAACTTAGAACACGAATTTATTGTCATCATACAATTATGGAAGTCAGAAGTCCAAAATAGGTCTCAATGGGCTAAAATCAAGATTTTATGTCAGCAGTATCAGCATGGCTGCAGTCTTTCTGGATGCTCTAGAGGAAAATTTCTACCCCTAACCCCCACCCACCCAACCTTTACCCTCTAGATAATCAAGGATAATCTCCCTGTTTCAAACTCAGTTGATTACCAACCTTAATTCTATATTTTATTTTACTTTCTCTTTGCTTTAACATATTCAATGCTCTTTGGATTAACTCATGGATATCTTCCGGAAGCCATTTTTTTCTACCTATATAAATAGTTAACTGTATAAATTAACTTAATATTTTGTCCATAAATATGAATAAACAGCCAAGATTATTTTGGAAATGAGAACAACAATATTAGGATAAAATCAAAGGAAACAACTGATACTTCAGGAAACAATAATAGCTTAGCAATTTAAAGACACAATGTTCTCAGGAGAAATCGAGGTGACAGACATAAAACAAGAATCACCTATGATGAAAAAGGAACAATCACAAATTTAAAAGATGTTCTTGATAATTAAAATATGATGATCAAACAGTCATGAAAAAATAGCTGGGTGAAAAAGTTGAGAAACTTCCCGAGACATAAAGTGAAGTGACACAGCTTTGGAAATATAACCAAATTACAAGATAGGTGGTGGTTACTTCAGAAGAAAAAAAGTCTGCTAATTAGATTTCAAAAAAGAGAACAAAGAAAACAGATAACTTACAGAGAATGAATTATTGAACAGTAGAATAAATTTCTCCTTTATTTCCTTTTCCTTTTTACTTGTCCCCCATACCCCTAGTTGTTTTTCTTTGTTTTATAGCACTAACCACTACCTGCCATTTTACATAGTAATTTATTAATAAATAATAATAAATACATTATTTATTTTTTCTGTGACAAAATTAAAATGTAATCTCTATGAACAAAAAAATTAGTCTGTTTCACACTCCTATGTGTGGCACTCAGAATCATGCTTGAGATATAATAGGTGATTGATATTTATCACTTAGACATATTAATTAATTTTGTATTGATAATAAGTTCATCTTTGAAGAAGAAAGACAGCTCTTCTATGCTTCTCACATTCCCCAACCCCATTCCAAGGAATCTGCAGTTCTATTATGCAGTCAATACTTAGTCTGGACTTTAGGTCTCCTGTATTCTATAGTGCTATTCTTAATGTTTAATAGACTCAATTTTTGGATTAAAAATGTTAAGCATTTGGCATATTTGTTCTGAATATTAAATGAGAAATTATTCATACACTCTGAATTCCTTCAGTACCAAATCTTCAACGATGTCCTTGAAACAAAAATCAAAGTGACATCTAAATCCTTAATTCTAAATTCAGAGTTTCTATAACATGAATATTTCCAAAAGTAGACACTAATTTGACAACATATATAGTGGAAAACCAGCAAGGAAATATAAAACTTCAAAATCCATTAAAATATTTGATTTTCTTTTTTTCTTAATTATTATTATACTTTAAGTTTTAGGGTACATGTGCACAATGTGCAGGTTAGTTACCTATGTATACATGTGCCATGTTGGTGTGCTGCACCCACTAACTCGTCACTTAGCATTAGGTATATCTCCTAATGCTATCCCTCCCCTCTCCCCCCACCCCACAACAGTCCCCAGAGTGTGAGGTTCCCCTTCCTGTGTCCATGTGTTCTCATTGTTCAATTCCCATCTATGAGTGAGAACATGCAGTGTTTGGTTTTTTGTCCTTGTGATAGTTTACTGCGAATGATGATTTCCAATTTCATCCATGTCCCTACAAAGGACATAAACTCATCACTTTTTATGGCTGCATAGTATTCCATGGTGTATATGTGCCACATTTTCTTAATGCAGTCTATCATTGTTGGACATTTGGCTTGGTTCCAAGTCTTTGCTATTGTGAATAGTGCTGCAATAAACATACCTGTGCATGTGTCTTTATAGCAGCATGATTTATAGTCCTGTGGGTATATAGCCAGTAATGGGATGGCTGGGTCAAATGGTATTTCTAGTTCTAGATCCCTGAGGAATCGCCACACTGACTTCCACAATGGTTGAACTAGTTTACAGTCCCATCAACAGTGTAAAAGTGTTTCTATTTCTCCACATCCTCTCCAGCACCTGTTGTTGCCTGACTTTTTAATGACTGCCATTCAAACTGGTGTGAGATGGTATCTCATTGTGGTTTTGATTTGCATTTCTCTGATGGCCAGTGATGATGAGCATTTTTTCATGTGTCTTTTGGCTGCATAAATGTCTTCTTTTGAGAAGTGTCTGTTCATATCCTTTGCCCACTTTTGGATGGGGTTGTTTGTTTTTTTCTTGTAAATTTGTTTGAGTTCATTGTAGATTCTGGATATTAGCCCTTTGTCAGATGAGTAGGTTGCAAAAATTTTCTCCCATTTTGTAGGTTGCCTGTTCACTCTGATGGTAGTTTCTTTTGCTGTGCAGAAGCTCTTTAGTTTAATTAGATCCCATTTGTCAATTTTGTCTTTTGTTGCCATTGCTTTTGGTGTTTTATACATAAAGTCCTTGCCCATGCCTATGTCCTGAATGGTAATGCCTAGGTTTTCTTCTGGGGTTTTTATGGTTTTAGGTCTAACGTTTAAGTCTTTAATCCATCTTGAATTAATTTTTGTACAAGGTGTAAGGAAGGGATCCAGTTTCAGCTTTCTACATATGGCTAGCCAGTTTTCTCAGCACCATTTATTAAATAGGGAATCCTTTCCTCATTACTTGCTTTTCTCAGGTTTCTCAAAGATCAGATAGTTGTAGATATGCGGCGTTATTTCTGAGGGCTCTGTTCTGTTCCATTGATCTATATCTCTGTTTTGGTACCAGTACTATGCTGTTTTGGTTACTGTAGCCTTGGAGTATAGTTTGAAGTCAGGTAGTGTGATGCCTCCAGCTTTGTTCTTTTGGCTTAGCATTGACTTGGCGATGCGGGCTCTTTTTTGGTCCCATATGAACTTTAAAGTAGTTTTTTCCAATTCTGTGAAGAAAGTCATTGGTAGCTTGATGGGGATGGCATTGAATCTGTAAATTACCTTGGGCAGTATGGCCATTTTCACGATATTGATTCTTCCTACCCATGAGCATGGAATGTTCTTCCATTTCATTGTATCCTCTTTTATTTCACTGAGCAGTGGTTTGTAGTTCTCCTTGAAGAGGTCCTTCATGTCCCTTGTAAGCTGTATTCCTAAGTATTTTATTCTCTTTGAAGCAATTGTGAATGGGAGTTCACTCATGATTTGGCTCTCTGTTTGTCTGTTGTTGGTGTATAACACTGCTTGTGATTTTTGTACATTGATTTTGTATCCTGAGACTTTGCTGAAGTTGCTTATCAGCTTAAGGAGATTTTGGGCTGAGACAATGGGGTTTTCTAGATATACAACCATGTCGTCTGCAAACAGGGACAATTTGACTTTCTCTTTTCCTAATTGAATACCCTTTATTTCCTTCTCCTGCCTAATTGCCCTGGCCAGAACTTCCAACACTATGTTGAATAGGAGTGGTGAGAGAGGGCATCCCTGTCTTGTGCCAGTTTTCAAAGGGAATGCTTCCAGTTTTTGCCCATTCTGTATGATATTGGCTGTGGGTTTGTCATAGATAGCTCTTATTTTGAGATACGTCCCATCAATACCTTATTGAGAGTTTTTAGCATGAAGCGCTGTTGAATTTTGTCAAAGGCCTTTTCTGCATCTATTGAGATAATCATATGGTTTTTGTCTTTGGTTCTGTTTATATGCTGGATTACATTTATTGATTTGCGTATATTGAACCAGCCTTGCATCCCAGGGATGAAGCCCACTTGATCATGGTGGATAAGCTTTTTGATGTGCTGCTGGATTTGGCTTGCCAGTATTTTATTGAGGATTTTTGCATCAATGTTCATCAAGGATATTGGTCTAAAATTCTCTTTTTTTGTTGTGTCTCTGCCAGGCTTTGGTATCAGGATGATGCTGGCCTCATAAAATGAGTTAGGGAGGATTCCCTCTTTTTCTATTGATTGGAATAGTTTCAGAAGGAATGGTACCAGTTCCTCCTTGTACCTCTGGTAGAATTCGGCTGTGAATCCATCTGGTCCTGGAGTCTTTTTGGTTGGTAAGCTATTGATTATTGCCACAATTTCAGATCCTGTTATTGGTCTATTCAGAGATTCAATTTCTTCCTGGTTTAGTCTTGGGAGAGTGTATGTGTCGAGGAATTTATCCATTTCTTCTAGATTTTCTAGTTTATTTGCTTAGAGGTGTTTGTAGTATTCTCTGATGGTAGTTTGTATTTCTGTGGGATCGGTGGTGATATCCCCTTTATCATTTTTTATTGCGTCTATTTGATTCTTCTCTCTTTTTTTCTTTATTAGTCTTGCTAGCAGTCTATCAATTTTGTTGATCCTTTCATAAAACCAGCTCCTGGATTCATTAATTTTTTTGAAGGGTTTTTTTGTCTCTATTTCCTTCAGTTCTGCTCTGATTTTAGTTATTTCTTGCCTTCTGCTAGCTTTTGATTGTGTTTGCTCTTGCTTTTCTAGTTCTTTTAATTGTGATGTTAGGGTGTCAATTTTGGATCTTTCCTGCTTTCTCTTGTGGGCATTTAGTGCTATAAATTTCCCTCTAAACACTGCTTTTAATGTGTCCCAGAGATTCTGTTATGTTGTGTCTTTGTTCTCGTTGGTTTCAAAGAACATCTTTATTTCTGCCTTCATTTCATTATGTGCCCAGTAGTCATTCAGGAGCAGGTTGTTCAGTTTCCATGTAGTTGAGTGGTTTTGAGTGAGTTTCTTAATCCTGAGTTCTAGTTTGATTGCACTGTGGTCTGAGAGACAGTTTGTTATAATTTCTGTTCTTTTACATTTGCTGAGGAGAGCTTTACTTCCAAATATGTGTGGTGTGGTGCTGAAAAAAATGTATATTCTGTTGATTTGGGGTGGAGAGTTCTGTAGATGTCTATTAGGTCTGCTTGGTGCAGAGCTGAGTTCAATTCCTGGGTATCCTTGTTAACTTTCTGTCTATTGATCTGTGTAATGTTGACAGTGGGGTGTTAAAGTCTCCCATTATTATTGTGTGGGAGTCTAAGTCTCTTTGTAGGTCACTCAGGAGTTCCTTTATGAATCTGGGTGCTCCTGTATTGGGTGCATATATATTTAGGATAGTTAGCTCTTCTTGTTGAATTGATCCCTTTACCATTATGTAATGGCCTTCTTTGTCTCTTTTGATCTTTGTTGGTTTAAAGTCTGTTTTATCAGAGACTAGGATTGCAACCCCTGCCTTTTTTTGTTTTCCATTTGCTTGGTAGATCTTCCTCCATCCTTTTATTTTGAGCCTGTGTGTGTCTCTGCACGTGAGATGGGTTTCCTGAATACAGCACAGTGATGGGTATTGACTCTTTATCCAATTTGCCAGTCTGTGAATGAAATGAAGCGAGAAGGGAAGTTTAGAGAAAAAAGAATAAAAAGAAACGAACAAAGCCTCCAAGAAATATGGGACTATGTGAAAAGACCAAATCTGCATCTGATTGGTGTACCTGAAAGTGACGGGGAGAATGGAACCAAGTTGGAAAACACTCTGCAGGATATTTTCCAGGAGAACTTCCCCAATCTAGCAAGGCAGGCCAACATTGAGATTCAGGAAATACAGAGAATGCCACAAAGATACTCCTCGAGAAGAGCAACTCCAAGACACATAATTGTCAGATTCACCAAAGTTGAAATGAAGGAAAAAATGTTACGGGCAGCCAGAGAGAAAGGTCGGGTTACCCTCAAAGGGAAGCCCATCAGACTAACAGCTGATCTCTCGGCAGAAAGTCTACAAGCCAGAAGAGAGTGGGGGCCAATATTCAACATTCTTAAAGAAAAGAATTTTCAACCCAGAATTTCATATCCAGCCAAACTAAGCTTCATAAGTGAAGGAGAAATAAAATACTTTACAGACCAGCAAATGCTGAGAGATTTTGTCACCACCAGGCTTGCCCTAAAAGAGTTCCTGAAGGAAGCACTAAACATGGAAAGGCACAACCGGTACCAGCCGCTGCAAAATCATGCCAAAATGTAAAGACCATCGAGACTAGGAAGAAACTGCATCAACTAAAATATTTTCTTAAATGCTAGAGTTTTACTTTCTTTCAGTCCTACTAAGTCAAAGCATTATTAAATGAGCATAAATGGAAGATATATAATCCTGTCAAAATGAAACATTAATCCCAATTTTACCTATATTTCTCTGATCCAAAATTTTGGGTTGATAGAGGGCTTGAAAAAGATATAATAAAATTTCTTTTTTTATCTCGCCCTTTATGTTAGCTAAGCCTGATGTATCATAATATCTGCAGTTGTTCTTCCTTTGGCTGTGATGTAGCAGGATTGTTTGGTTCAGCTAAAAACAGATGAGAGACATTATTGCTGTATATGATAATGTTTTTTGTTTATGTACATTTTTAAATCAATATAAATGAAGGATTTGAGAAGACACTTTTGGATCATGTTATATTCCAAATCTGTGTAAGAACCATGACATAGTTCTACCAATGGGAATTAAATTTATTTTTGGTACAGAACCTTTTAAAAATTCCATTTATTTGAACACTAGACAAGTCAATTTTTCCTCAGCCCCTTCTCAGAGCAGTGCTAGTATCACACATCTGTTTACTCTTCAAAACTCAGTTCTGGCCAGGCTCAGTGGCTCACGTCTGTAATCACAGCACTTTGGAAGGCCGAGGTGGGCAGATTACTTGAGGTCAGGAGTTCAAGACCAGCCTGGCCAACATGGTGAAACCCTATCTTTACTAAAAATAGAAAAATTAGCCGAGTGTGGTGTGGCACACACCTGTAATCCCAGCTACTCGGGAGGCTGAGGCAGCAGAATTGCTAGAACCTGGGAGGCAGAGGTTGCAGTGATGCAGTGAGCCCAGATTACATTGCACCACTATATTCCAGCCTGGGCAACAGAGTGAAACCCCATTGCAAAGCAAAATGAAACAAAACAAAACAAAACTCACTTCTAAATGCTGTCTCATTCTTTCCACTAATTGTTAATGTTTATTCACTAATTGCTCAATCCTCATCAAGCTCTTGCCTTAAACCAAACCCCCAACCCTCAGAAGTATTCACCTTGGCCATCCTTTATCCAAGGCACTACTAGAACAAGGTAAGATCTCAGTTTTGTTTTATCAACAGTTTATTTTTACATTTATTCCAGAGAGCCAAAATTGACAATTAAACAAGTCTACATTATCATTTTAAATGCCAGTGATAAAGAAAATATGATGCAGGTAAACTACAAAAGAAAATTCTATTACCACTTTGAGACTGTTTTTTTTTTTAGTCTTATGAAAACAGCTATTTTAGCATTACTTAAACTCAGATTTATCATTATTTACTCTTGTAATGAAAGAATAAGGTAATTGAAGTAAGTAGGTTAATGTAATCTTTTTAATACACACTTGTCTTTTATTTTTCCAGCTTTATTAAGGTTTGATTTTAAAAAGGCTATATTTATAGGATATACAATATGTTTTGATATATGTATACATTGTGAAATGACCACAATCAAGCTAATAAAAATATTCATCAACTCAGTTACCATTTTTGTGTGTTTGTGTTCATGTGATAACCCTTGAGATCTATTATCTTAGCAAATTTGAAATATACATTTTTAGTAACTGTAGTCACCATGCTGTACATTAGGTCTCCAGTACATATTAATCTTATAACTGAAAGCATGTACCCTTTGGTCAATATTTCCCTTTTCCCCACACCCCTTCTGCACTTCTCTGGTGACTAGGAATCTACTCTCTGTTACTACAAGTTTGACTTTTTTTTTTTTTAATTCTTACTATAAGAAAGACCACACAGTATTTATCTCTCTGTGTCTGGCTTATTTGACTTAAGATGACCTTAAGTTTCATTCATGTTGTTGCAAATGGCAAGATGCTTTTTCTTTTAAGGCTGAATAATATTCCACTGTGTGTGTGTGTATTTATGTGTGTGTGTGTGTATGTATGTGTTTGTGTGTGTACTTACCACATTTTCTTCATCCATTTATTTATTGACAGACAATTTGCTTCCACATCTTGGCTTTTGTGAACAATGCTGCAATAAATATGAGAACATAGATATATCTTCAAAATAGTGATTTTATTTCCTTTGGATATATAAGCAGAAGTGAGATTATTGGATCCTGTAGTAGTTATATTTTTAATATTTTTGAGGAAACTTCATACTGTTTACCATAATGGCAATACCAATATACATTCCCATCAGCGGTGAACAAGGGTTCTCTTCTACATATCCTTGGAAATATTTGTTATCAGTTGTTTTTTGATAGTTTCCATTCTAACTGGTGTGAGATAATAGCTCACTGTGGTTTTGATTTGCATTTCCCTGATAATTATATTGAACATCTTTTCATGTATCTGTTGGCCATTTGTACATCTCCTTCAGAAAAGTATCCATTTAGGACTTTTGTCTATTTTTAAATTAGATTTTCTTTTCCTTCCTTCCTTCCTTTCTTCCTTCCTTCTTTCTTTCTCTCTCTCTCTCTCTTTTCCTTCCTTCCTTCCCTATTTCTTCTTTCTCTATTTCTTTTCTTTTCTTTTCTCTTTTCTTTTTTCTTTTCTTTTCTTTCTTTCTCTCTTTTCTCTTTCTTTCTTTATCCTTTCTCTATTTCTTCTTCCTTTTCTTTTTTGCTATTTAGCTGCTAAATGAGTTCCTTATATATTTCCATGTTATCCCTTTTATCAGATACAATCATAAAAAGAAAGAAACCCAAATGGCTAAAGAAATCCTGTGAAAGAAGAACAAAGCTGGAGGCATCACACATCCTGATTTCAAATTATGTTACAAAGCTGTAGTAACAATATGGTACTGGCATAAGAACAGACAGGGAGACCAATGGAACAGAACACAAGAGTTCAGAAATAAGCCCACACATATATAGTCAACTAATTTTTACAAACTTGCCAAGAACACATACTGGGCAAGGAAAGACTCTTTAATAAATGTTTCTTTGGAAACTGCATAATAATGGGCAAAAAGAAACAAATAAAATTGTATTCTTCCCTTACCCATTTCACAAAATTAAATTCAAAATGGATTGAAGACTAAAATATAAGATCTAAAGTCATAAAACTCCTAGAAGAAAACACATGGGTAAAGTTCCTTGTCATTGATCTTGCCAGTAATTTTTGGATTTGACACCAAAAGTTAACAAAAGCAAAAATAAACAAGTGGGAGGGACTATATCAAAATAAAGTTTCTTCACAGCAAAGGAAAAAAATCAACACAATGAAAAAGTTAATGTAATCTTAAATCTCTTCACAGTCATGGATATGGGTCTCAGATATGTTAAAATGTAAATAATGTGCCTCTTAGATTTGAAGAAAAGTATTCCTGAACGTTTCAGTGGCAAGTCTGTCTCTTAGTGATAAGGCATCATTAGTTAATCTCTTAAAAGTTCCCAGAAGTGATCCACTTTGCTTCCTCAAGAGACTCACGCACATTGACAGAGGATTGAGGGTGGGGTATGATAGTCTTGTTTGATAAATTCTTGATGGTGTGGCCCATCTTCTCTAAAGCCTTCCACAAAAGAATCAACTTTTTGGACTCTTAGGATTACATGTTTGCATATCCCATTATACTTTATTTTGTTAAGTCCTGGGAGATGAGAGCTGAAATAAAAGTGTGTCTAACCTTCATAGTTCCTTTAAAAGTCAGGGACTGAAAGAGGTAGAAGAAGCAATAGTTAGTATATGTGCTTGAATGATTTTTTATAAATGTAAATCATTATCTTGTAACCTAATAATAAGCAGGAGAGATTTCTTGGAAGACAAGGGAAGATACCCTTGGCAGGAGATCTAAAATCATCAGGTGATTTTTCATCTTTCTCTCTCACTTCCCTTCCCTAAAAATATTTTAAAATCATATTGTTTTATTTTCTCAAGAAATACATTAAAATATTTTATAGGTATAGTATTTCATTATTTGAATAAGTCTGAATGAACTCCCATAGTCAGGATGGTAGTAAACAGACTTACACATTAAAAAGATCTCCGTTGAAGAATTAGTAAGATCTGTTCAATATTTCCAACATGTCTGCTCTAAAATAATAATAGTAATAATCATAATAAGATTACCTTACAACTTAGAAATGATCATAAGATGTGATTCCAAAAACATAAAAATGTTACCTATTGAAGAGTGAAAACTTAAACCCAGAAATAGGCTAAATATCTTTTTCAGAACTGTATATTTTTGAAATATATATTAAATATACTTTTGAGCATTTTGTTGGACAGCAATAGTACTTTGACTTTTAATAAAAGTCACTCAGCAGAGAGAGGAAGTTGAAATTTTAATATCAAGCCTGGGTCCATCTATAGTCACAATCATTCCTCTCACTGAAATAATTAAACTGGAACATTGGAGAAGAGAGAACAGATGTAAATCTATTGGATGTTCAGCAAAAAGATCATAAGCATTTGCTGGCTAGGTCTTGAAATAATACCAGATTCCTTTTTAAAAATACTGTTACAGCAGAACATAAAAATGAGGAAAATAGGAAATATTTTTTAAGATTTTTTTTTCCCACTGTAGGTGATTCCCTTAGAATTGGGTGTGGGAGTTTTTTGTTTTTTTTTTTTGTTTGTTTGTTTGTTTTTTTCTCTCGGAGTGCTTTAACTGAGAAGTCAGGATTTTCATGCTCAAAATGCATAATTTCCTTTGGGAGCACACATACACACAAATATTCTTGTGTAAAGATAATTCTCCACTTATCCAAGAAAATAGTTGTACCTCTCCTTAGACACAAATAGTGGAAAGAAAATGTAGTAGAGAAGGAGCCAGCAGGAAAGAGGGAACTGTAAGGAGAGCATAATAAATATAGCTTCATTGGGATGGAGCCCAAAAAAGGGCAATTATTGAGTGAAAAAAGAAGCAGCAACTACATAATGAAACAAACTAAAGAAGAAAATAATGAAGGGGA
The DNA here is from genome assembly GCF_029289425.2 of Pan paniscus. Taxonomy (NCBI): domain Eukaryota; kingdom Metazoa; phylum Chordata; class Mammalia; order Primates; family Hominidae; genus Pan; species Pan paniscus. The sequence goes on along the minus strand of NC_073258.2, from coordinate 41,804,585 downwards.
GAAAATACTCTTTAGGAAAACATACCGAGAATTCAAATGATAACGATTTGCAGTTAGGGCAGTAAAGCCTTGATAATATACAGCTGGAATAGAATAAATGCATAATATGTTGCCATGTCCTCTAGTCACTGTAAGAAAGGACAATAAAGGTCATAGACCAAGTTTAAGAGTACCTGAGAGCACTATTGAGACAATCAACTAACCATTCTTTCTAGGATGTTTGAAATAGACACATTTTTGTTTTGCTTTGCTTTGTTTGCTCTGCCAGTGCCTACTTGGAAACCGCTTCTCTCCTCTCTAAAATAAACATGTTTTATCCTATTCATTAAGGTTGATGTTGACTTTACTTATCCTAACTCCCAGAAATGGGCACCTGATGTATTCCTAATCAATTTTACCAGTCTGTGACCCCGGTACATTTGGGGATCGGTACATGCCTCAAGGCAGGGAAGCCAGAGATTTCTAAAGGTCTTTACCTGAACTATTAAAAAGACATTTTTGTTCTCCAGGTTATTCTAGGATATGAGCATGTTGGACAATTGTTCCGCATACATTAGCCACTTGAAGAAGATGTGTGAGTAGTGTTAAAAGAGACAGGGATCTGATGACATTATTTGTGACTTTGTGTTCATATTTGAAGAGAGTTTTACTCAAGGAATTCAGTTATGTGAGCCAGTCTATCCCACTCCTTCAACTTGAGGTAGTATGGATATGGTTCTTGGGCTTGCAGTGGTATGTGTACTGGCTTAATCAAGGATTTTTGGTAATAAAATAAATTGATGAGCAAACTAGGTCTGCTTTACTAAACGTCCAACATATAGTGAAGATTGTGTTTTTCTCCTTTAGAAATTTACTTCAGAATTCATATGTTCTGTTTTAATGTCTACATCTAGCAAAAATTCTCCATCAATTTGATCTCTAGACCCATTTCCAGCCAACCTCCTTTTCTTTGTTTCTATGTGTCCAGACACACACATCTTCTCAACAGAATTGTCTATACATAGTCTCTCCAATTGATAACCTCTTGCATTTTTTTTTTTTTTTTTTTTAGATAGAGTTTCACTTTTTTTAACCAGGTTGGAGTGCAATGACGCGATCTCGGCTCACTGCAACCTCCGCCTCCCAGGTTCAAGCAATCCTCCTGCCTCAGCCTCCCAAGTAGCTGGGATTACAGATGCCTGCCACCACACCCGGCTAATGTTTTGTATTTTTAGTAGAGACAGGGTTTCACCATGTTGGCCAGGATGGTCTCGATCTGTTGACCTTGTGATCTGCCTGCCTCGGCCTCCCAAAGTGCTGGGATTACAGGCATGAGCCTCCGTGCCTGGCCAATAACCTCTTATATACTACTTAGCCCTCTTCAGTTTGACCCACATTTTAACCACTGCACTGAAACTGCCTCATTAATGCAAGAGCAACTACCATGTTGATAAAACCAATAGTCAATTTAATCATCAGACCCTCTTCTTAACACCTCAGCAACAGTTAAAATAGCTTTTCATTTTTGCTGTAGAAGCAAACTCATATATTACGCTTCCTATGTACCAAACATGTTCTAAGTGCATTAAGTACGTTTGTTCATTTAATCCTCACAGTAACACTAGGTTGGTAATAATATAATCACAATATTGCAGAAGAGGAAATTGAGTGTCACAGAGAGTAACTTTCCCATGGCTGTATACCTAGTTGATGGTGAAGACTGACTTAGAACCCAGGTGTTTTGGATGTAATCTCTCCTTTCAAACTCTACATTATTCTTTCTTCTCATTTAAGTTATACTTCGTTTCTGAAGACACTTCCTGGCTGGGCACGGTGGCTCAGCCGGTAATCCCAGCACTTTGGGAGGCTGAGGAGAGCGGATCACTTGAGGCCAGGAGTTCAAGACCAAACTGGCCAACATGGCGAAACACCATCTGTACTAAAAATGCAAAAATTAGCTGGGTGTAGTGGTTTGCACCTGTAATCCCAGCTAATCGAGAGGCTGAGGCTGGAGAATCGCTTGAACCCAGGTAGCAGAAACTGCAGTGAGTTGAGATCGTACCACCACACTCCAGCCTGGGTAACACAGCAAGACTCCATCTCAAACAAAAAAAAAAAAAAAAGGAAGAAAGAAAACACTTCCTCTTCCTAACTTCTGGCATATAACAATTTCGTGTTTTTTCTCACTTGATCTTCTTTCTCTGTTCCTTTCTGTGTCCTCTTTTTCTTTACTTGATATCTACATTTTGGAATGTTCTAGTCATAATTACTTTAATCTATCTATATAAATATACTAATCTCATCTAGTTTTATGATTTAGAATTTTAGCAATTTACTATTGACTCTCAAATGTATGTCACCATTCCTGAGATCTTCTAGCATCCCACATTTAACTTTTCTTTGAAGTATACCATCACAAATATAATGTGTCTATGTCTCCAAATATCCCCCATCCCTCACTAAAATGAAATAGATAAATCAAAACATATTCCTCCCACAGGTTTCTTCAGTAAATAGCACCACCATTCATCTAGATCCTTAAACTAAAAAGCTTGGAGTTACCTTTCTTTTTTTTTTTTTTTTTTTTTTCATCATTTTGCAAGTAATCCATTTATCCCTTTTGGTTCTACCTCCAAGATACAGATTGGTTCCCTTTACTTTTCTTGACTTCTAGTGCTACTACATGATTACTAAATGACTCCTAACCAGTTGGTCTGCCTCTGTGTTTGTTTCTTAGCAATACATTCTTCTTGTAGTAATCAGTGATTTTCAGAAATTAATATACTTTATTTATTTATTTTATTTTTTATTTTTTTTCTGAGGTGGAGTTTTGTTCTCATTGCCCAGGCTGGAGTGCAGTGGCGCGATCTCGGCTCACTGCAACCTCTGCCTCCCGGGTTCAAGTGATTCTCTTGTCTCAGCCTCCCAAGTAGTTGGGATTACAATTGCCTGCCACCGTGCCCAGCTAATTTTTTTTTTTTTTTTTTTGTATTTTTAGTAGAGATGGGGTTTCACCATATTTGCCAGGCTGGTCTCAAACTCCTGACCTCAGGTGATCCACCCGCCTTGGCCTCCCAAAGTGCTGGGATTACAGACATGAGCCACAGTGCCTGGCCAACATACTTTATTTTTAAAAACAGTTTTAGGTTCACAGCAAAAGTACAGATAATTCCCATGTACTTCCTGTCCACACAAATTCACAAACTTCCCCACTATTTACATCTTCACCTCTGGCATAGCAGTGGTAAATTTGATACAACTGATGAACCTACATTTATATATTATTTTCACCTAAAATCCGTAGTTTACACTGTGATTTATTCTTGCTGGCATACATTTTATGGGTTTTGGAAAAAATGCACAATATTTTGTATCTGCCATTATAGTGGCATGCAGAATAGTCTCACTGACCTAACAATTATTTGTGCTATTCCCATTCATCTCTCTTTCTCTACTTGCCCCTAACACTAAACTTTATATGGTCTCCATAGTTTTGCATTGTCCAGAATGTCATAATGGCTCACATAGTATGTAGCCTTTTCAGATCATATTCTTTTCATTTAGTAATATGCACTTAAGTTTCCTCCATGCCTTTTAATTCTTTAATTAATTTTCTTTTATGTTCTGTCCTTTTTTTCTCTCTCTCTTTTTTGAGACAAGATCTCTCTCTGCCACTCAGGCTGGAGTGCAGCAGCACAATCATAGCTCATGGCAGCCTTCAACTCCCGGGCTCAAACAATCCTGCTTCAGCCTCCCAGGAGGCTTCACTCCTGGACAATTTTTTTTTTTTTTTTTTCTGTAGAGATGGTGTCTCTCTACATTGCTCAGGTTGGTCTCGAACTCTTGGCCTCAAGTGATCCTCCCACCTTTGCCTTCCATTACTGAGATTATAAGCACGAGCCACTGTACAGAGCCAACCATGTCTTTCATGGCTTGATAGCTTATTTCTTCTTATTGCTGAATAATATTCTATTTTCTGAATGTACCATGTTTTATTCATTTACTTATTGAAGGACATCTTGGTTGCTTCCACATTTTGTCAATTATGAATAAAGCTTCTATAAACATCCATGTGAAGGTTTTTGTGTGGACATTAAGTTTCTAGTTCATTTGGATAAATAACAAGGAGCATTACTGCTGAATTATATGGTAAGAAAATGTTTTGTATTTAAGAAACTGCCAAACTGTCTTTTTAAAAGGCTGTATCGTTTTGCATTCCTATCAGCAATGAACAAGAGTTTCTGTTGCTCCACATTCTTTCTAGCATTTGGTGCTATCAGTCTCTGATTTTGGCCATTGTAACAGGAGTGTAGTCGTATCTCATTGTTGCTTTGATTTGCAAGTCCCTAACGACATATGATGTTGAACATATTTTTATATACTTACTTTCCATCTGTACATCATCTTTGATGAGGTGCCTTTTCAGGTGTTTGGCCCATTTTTTTATTGGGATGTTAATTTTTTTATTGTGTTTTAAGAGTTCTTTGTGAATTTGGGGTAACGTTCCTTTATTAGACGTATCTTTTGCAATGACTTTCTTTAAGTCTGTAGCTTGTTTTCTCATCCTCTTGGTATAGTCTTTCACAGAGCAAATGCTTTTAATTTTAATGAAGTCAAGTTTGTTACTGTTTGCTTCATGTATAATACTTTTGGTGTTATATACAAAAAGTCATCACCATACCCATATTTACCTAGGTTATCTCCTATGTTATTTTCTAGGAATGTAATAGCTTTCTGTTTTACATTTTGGTATCTAATGCATTTTGAGTTAATTCCTATGAAGCGCGTGGGTCTGTGTATAGATTCATTCATTCATTCGTTTGTTTTTTGGCATGCGATTTTGCAGGTGTTCCAGTGCCATTTGTTGAAAAGACTGCCTTTGCCCCATTGTATTGCCTTTGCTCCTTTGTCAGAGATCAGTTAAACATATTTATGTGAGTGTATTTCTGGACCCTGAATTTCATTGAACTACTTACTTATTCTATTGCCAATACCACACTATCTTGATTATTGTAGTTTTCCAATAATTATTGAAGTCAGGTCATTTCAGTCCTTCAGTTTTGTTCTCTTTCACTATGAGTTGGCTATTTTAGGTCTTTTGCCTCTCCATGTAAACTTTAGAATCATTTTGCTGATATCCACAAAATAACTTACATTGAATTTGGAGATCAATTTTGAAAGAGCTGACATTTAAATAATATTGGGTCTTCCTATCCATGAACAAGGACTATCTTGCCATTTATTTAGTTCTTCTTTTATATCTTTTATGAGACTTTTGTAACTTTTCTAATATAGATCTTGTACCTATTTTGTTACTTTTTGGGTGCTAACATAATGGTAATGCATTTAAAATTTTAAATTAAACTTATCTGTTGTTGGTATACAAGAAAGTGATTGTCTTTTGTGTATTAGCCTTGTTTCCTGCAGCATGGCTGTAATTCAGATTTTCTACATAAATGGTCATGTCATCTGCAAAGGTGGCTTTGTTTCTTCCCTCTCAGTTTGTATGCCATTTAAATCATTTTCTTTTTTTCTTGTATTAGTTAGGATTTCCCAAACGATGTTGAAAAGCAATGCTGAGAGGGACATCTTTGCTTTGTTCCTGATCTTAGTAGGAAAACTTTAAATTTCTCATTATTAACTGATGTTAGCTATAGGTTTTCTGCAGATGCTTTTTATCAAGCTGAGGAAGTTCCCCTCTATTTCTAGCTTGTTGAGTGTTCTTTTTTTAGTGAGTGTTAGATTTCTGTCAAATGCTTTTTTCTTCATCTATTATTAATAGTACAATCATGTGATTTTTCTTCTTTATCCTGTGGATGTGGTGGATTATAACTGCCTTTCAAATGTTGAACCAACCTTGCATAATTAGGATACATCTCAATAGGTTGTGGTATAAAATTCTTTATATACATTGTTGGATTTGATGTTAGTATTTTCTTGAGGAGTTTTGCATCCATGTTTATGAGAGCTATTACATTGCTTTCTTCTCTTGTAACATCTTTCTCTGGTTTGGGTATGGGTAATGCTGATCTTACAGAATGAGTTAGAAAGTATTTCCTCTGCTTTTTCATTTAAAAGTGATTGCAATCAACTGATATAATTTCCTTTTCAATGTTTAGTAGAATTCATCGCTGAACCCACTGGCCATGGTGTTTTCTGTTTTGTAAGATTATTAATTATTGATCAAATTTTTAAAATTTATATAGACCTATTCAAATTGTCTATTTTTCTTGTGTATGTTTTGGCAAATTATGTCTTTCAAAAAACTGATATATTTCATCTAAGTTATCCAATTTGTAGGTATAGAGTTCTTCATAGTATTCCTTTATTATCATTTTAATGTTTATGGGATTTGTATGAATGCCATCTCTTTCATTTATAATATTAGTAATTTCCGTCTCTTCTCTCTTGTATTTTTCCTAGTTTGCTTCGCTAGAAGCTTATTGATGGTATTCAACTTTTTAAAGAACTAGCATTTGGTTTCGTTGAATTTGTTTCTGTTGATTTTATGTTTTTAATTCCATTGATTTCTGCTCTAAGTTTTATTATTTCTTCTCTTTTGTTAGGCTGGGATTTAATCTGTTGTTCTTTTCCTAGTTTCCTGAAGTGGAAGCTTAGATTACTGAGTTTACATTTTGCTTCTTTTCTAATGAATTCATTCAGTGCTATAAATGTTCCTGCAAGCACTTTTTTGCCTCATCCAACAAATCTTGATGTTACCTTTTCATTGCATGAACTTCAGAATCTTTTCAATATTTCTCTGGAGATTTCTTTTCTGATTCATTTGTTATTTAGAAGTATGTTGTTCAAGGCATTTTTTTTCCTTCAAGAAAATCAAATATCTCACCCACTATGGCCTTCCTTCAGCCCTTAAATGGCTCTACTTAAACTTAGAATAAATATCATACCATGTACAATGCTTCTACATAATCTATCTCTTGTGCCATCTCCCATGATGTTCCCTTCTTTTCAGCAGTAATAATTTTTCATTGTTTTCACTCAAGTATGTCAAATTCCATATATATGTTCTACATGTATATATATATATACACATATATATGGCATATATATACATATATACATATATATGGCATATATATACATATATATACATATATATGGCATATATATGGCATATATATACATATATATATACATATATATGGCATATATATATGGCATTTGAACTTTTTGTTTTATTCTCTGGATGGCATTTACTCATTCTTCAAGCCCCAGCTTAAATGCCACCTTCTTAGATGTGCCTTCTGTGGCTTTCTAGTTACTCTTTATCAGATAAACCTGTTTTATTTTCTTCTGAGCACCATCACAGTTTGTAATTACATTGTTTATTTATTTTTTCTTCTTTATTCTCCATCTTCTCCACAGTAGAATAAAAGCTCCAAGAGGGTAGACATTGTCTATATTTTTCATAATTTTGTCTCTTGTTTCTAAAACAATGTCCACCATAAAATACTTTTTATGAATAAATCAATATATGGATAAATAGGATTTTATGAAGTTAATCCCATCAATATTTACAATGAGCTTGTGAAACAGAAACTGAGGTTACAAGAATGTATTTGTTTATTTACATATTTATTTATTTATTTTCACAAGGCTTAGTAAAGGTATGGTTACAACTCTGAGATTATTTCTCTTATCCATTTTATGCTTTTATTTTCAATCGAGATACACATTTGCAATTCACTTAAATTGAGAATTTGACAGTTTAGTAGAGTAAAATGGTCATATTATATTGGATGTGTAATATGAGCATCTATGCTTTCCAGTTTCCTGTGGTACCCCTTTCATAAATTTTTTTTAAAAAAGATCAAATCCAACAGCCTAGGTGACTGGAGGGATATAAATAATAGTAAATAATAGTATTGATAACAATAAATATTAACAATAGCTGACACATATATAATGTTTGCTGTGTGCCAAACATTATTGCAAGTACTATGTGTGATTAGATGATTATGTAACTTAAATTCAGTCAGCACCCCTTAAATATCTTCTAAGTCTTCGTGGAAAATTTTAAGATGGAGTCTCACTCTGTCGCCCAGGCTGGAGTGCAGTGGTGCGATCTCGGCTCACTGCAAGCTCTGCCTCCCGGGTTCACGCCATTCTCCTGCCTCAGCATCCCAAGTAGCTGGGACTACAGGCGCCCGCCACCATGCCCAGCTAATTTTTTGTATTTTTAGTAGAGGCGGGGTTTCACCGTGTTAGCCAGGATGGTCTTGATCTCCTGACCTCATGATCCACCTGCCTCGGCCTCCCAAAGTGCTGGGATTACAGGCTTGAGCCACCGCGCCCAGCCTGTGGAACATTTTAATATATCTTATCTGTTACTTATTACCTTTTATTCCAAATGGCTAATCTATATTCTAGGATTTTTCAAGTATTTGTACTTTTCTCCTCCTTAACATCTTGCCACATATTCCTCCAGCAATTTTCATATACTTTGCTCTAAAAAGTCCTAGCTTTTTCCTTCAGTATGTAACAAGAAGCTACAAGAATTTATCAAATTTTACAAAGGACCTGGCATGCTTACAAGGCAGATAAGGAAAGAAAATAGGAGAAAAAAGCTGATTAGATACCACTGCTCCAAACTCTATTGGCTTACTACATAATAGAGACTCTCCCTTTGTAAAAGGCGGAAACATAACGTGGTGTGTAAAAACTCAGAAGCCCTGAAGCCATATGTATCTGGGTTCAAATTCTATCTCCACAACTTAATTGCTATGAGACTTTAGGTGAGTTACTAAACCATTCTAAGTTTCAGTTCTCTTGTCTATAAAATCAGTATAATGTATATATAATACAATGATAAATGAATTTAAATGATCCAAAATGTACTAGCTTACCATAAATAAAATATTTATGATTATTTCTATTATTAATAAAAATGGCATAAGGAGTCATGAGGATCTGGGAAAGGAAACTCTTGGAGTTATAGTTTCATTGAAAGTCCGGGCTGACATAAAATGTCTCTCTCAAGAAGATTTCTCAGCGGAGGCCTAGGAAGCTTGTTATTTAACACTTGGGGGAATCTATACTCTACTTACTATTATCACCTTGATTCATGCCATTTTGCTTGTTTGTTTTTCTTTCCTACCATTTTGCCATGTCTCATATTTGATGCATCTCGTAGTGCCAATGCACTTGAGTACTCAGCCTTATTAATCAAGGAAGTAATATTTATTACAACTGCTCATTTTTGTTTCAGTGCATCTGAAGTCAAAAGTCTCTATACATGTCAGCATACTGATAGATATGTATTGAACAAAGAAAGGATTTCAGCAATTTTAGGATACTTTCATACCTAACCTAGATAATTTAAACATGTTGAAGGTTAAGGATATTTTCCATAAATGCTACCTAGATAATAGCTTGCATAGGCTCTAGAATTTTGACTTTGCAGATATAATCTAGGTACCTAATTATATTCAAGAAGAAATTTAATAATTTCCTTTTATTCATTTCTCTGATAAAGGCTAACCTCTAAGTGGCTAATAATAGTTCATGATAAATATTTAATAATAGCCATAGAATTTTTATATTTCAATTATACATTTTTATAGTAAGACTATATTATAATACAAATTAAATTTCTGTTTCTAACTTCTCTAGTCTTTAAAATGTAGAGCATTTTGTTCAGCTCTATAGAAGAGCAATTATCTAGATGTACAATTTTTGTACACAGTATTTAATAAAGGCTTAATGAATGACTGGTTTATTTGCTATACTGATTATCTGATTGCACTAATGATTCTTTCTAAGTTAAGTATATTGACTTAAACTGACTTTTCTCTATGTCATTGAAAACCAATATGGACTGGAGAGAACTAAATGCATCACAATTTTAGGCATTCTTAATAAGCCTCACTTAATTATGTTTAGATTCTTAATATGCATATGTTACAGAGCATAAAGAGAATACTACCATCAAGCAATGTTTGTAGCAAGTCAGAATAACTACGAACTTCTTTAACAAAAAAGAAACAGTTTTGTTGACTCCTATCGTTAGTAGGAAATACTATAATCACTAGTAATTAGTAAGAAAACATTTAGAAACTTACAATTAAATGTTAAATTTGAAAGTATTTACTTCAGATATGATCTTCTGTCAAGGTTTTCTTATATGAGTGCAAATCCCCAAAGAAGAGATTGTGAAATGAGTAGTCTTAAAATTAGAGTATCAATAGAAGGATGATAGTTTATTTTCTGCCACAGTAGTGAATTGATTTTTGATCTTTAACATGACACACAATGACAAAACTTCTTTATTTAGACTTGCAAATATATATCTTAAAAGTAGAATTATAGTCAATTTAATATATAATCCAACTTAGTGTTAGGGAAAGGAAACTACATAGAAACATGTTCCTCCACCTACCCCACCTCAAAGAAGAAACATAGTAATTTAAAAAATACATTTTTTCTTCTCATAAAATATTGTGCAACATACAGAACACAAATTAGGTAACTGATATTAAATATTGATTGATTTATTCATCAATCCAAAGGCTTATTTATATTCCTCTTAATATTTTTAAATTTTTAATTTTGTATTGATAGATCATTGTTGTACTTACTTTATTTATATTATTTTAGGACCATTAATTAAAATTGGCATTAAGCTCCGTCAAACAATTGAGTTATTTTTTCTTAGCTTTTTTACCCCACTCAAAAATCAAAATTAAGTTTGAGCCTAGCAAGATTGAAGCTAATGTGTCATTACAGAATACTAAATGCCAAGTTACATATACCAGTTGGGAAGACAATTAGAAGCTTCAAGAATCTACTTTTTTGTTATACCTCAAACCACAAAGCTAATTATCTGTTTAGTGGTTTTATTATACATTGATTACATATCATTTGTGGTTATTAGTGAAAGAGACTGGGCTTATATTTTGCAGATATAAATTCATTATATGTGTTTTTTGAGTCCAGCATTGATCAACCTCAGCTTTTTTCTATGTTGCTATTAACTTGTGGTTTGAAGCGAAGAAAGGCCCTTGGACAATTTGAAATTCAAGCCAAAAGATACTTCATGATTTGCTTTTCATGATATAATTAATGTTGAAATATCTAATTATATACAACTTAAAAAGACATTCATTGTTTAATTTTGTTGCTCTTTTTTTCTTAACAGATCCAAGCATTTTACTTTTCTATTTAACTTAGTAAGGACATTTTAAGATAAATTATGTCTCTAGACACTTATATCCAATTAAATTATTTGCAGCCTCATATGTTTACAACCACTTAACTGCCATATTCCTATCACTTGTTTTTATCTCTACTGAAGCAATAAAAGCAAAAGTGCAATAGAGAAAGAATATTAACAGAAATACTAAGCTAAATGTCAACTTCATGTGTATCAATACTCCTGACTGTTACATATCATAATATCAAGATATTATTCAGCAGTTTCAGTGTGTTTACATTACACTGTAGTCTAGAAAATGAATTAGAAAACTAATAAAAGATCTTAGGATTCAGTGAAGCAATGAATATCCAAATGAACATACAAAATAGCAATCTTTGAAAACAGCATATTCTCCAACCTCTAAGATTTAATAGAATTAAATATTTCCAATGCACTTTTCATTTAATTTGAAGATATTCAATTAGATAATCTATAAAAAATACTCCAAACATCTTACCACGTGATATTCCTATACTAAAGTAATTAAATGAATGGGAATATAATATAACGTGGTTGAAATGGTTACATCTTTCAGAAGTCTTTAGAGAATATATGCAAATTTCATGCCTGTTATATATTTAACTAAACATTGAATTACTTTTATAATACTTCAGCAGTTGGTTCATTTATTCCATCTCGAGATCTTCAGTGAGTTCAAGAAATGGCTTCAGAGTCAAGCAGTGACCACATAAATATAAGCTCTGAGACAAACAAGCAGATTTCATTCTCCGTAACAAGATTATATATTTTGCCATTGTCAAGCAAAATAGACTGTCTATATGCCAGTAGACTCTCTTTTTCTAATGGTGAAATTGTGTACTTTTGACATTCTCTTTCCATTTGATCAAGAGTGATACTCAAGTTTGCTTTGGAAGAAAAAAGCCTCATTAATAATAAATAGCTTGACAGAAGATCTTAAGATCTAGCATAGTGTGCTACAATAATCAGTTCTCCCTGGATTTGCATCTTCTTTATTTTCCTTTGATTTAAAGCAAAGCCTACACACCAGAGAGAAGACCAGACTCTAGCACATGTTATTTATCGTTTTTTCCCTTCCATATGTTCCCTGCATACAGCGACTATTTCTTTGTTATCAAATTTAAAATATTCTCTCATTTTTTTCATTAACTGATGCAGATACAACCAAATTTAACCAAAAAGTGTGTTCAGTTGTACCATTATCTCTAATACTCTTAAGTAAATATTACAAACGTGATTTTACTGATGAGGAAACTCTAATTCTAAGGTGTATCTTCCTAGGAGCTCTCAGATCTCCTTTTTGGACAACCTCCCATTTTATGTAGTCCCATGGAAAGTAGTATGGAGATTCTTTATCTCACATGCCCCAGACTTGGTAAATTATATGTGCTCTACATCTTGTGCAACTGGTGCAAGAACATGAGAAATGAAAATAATTCCCTGCTTTGGCAGTGCTGGTAAGGATTGTCCCTGACTTTGGCTGTGGTTCTTGCTGTGCATGTCTTCTAATGACTCTTTTGTCTGCCTCCCATTTACCACTTAGACTGTGACTTCTTGGACTCATGTCTGCTGAAGGCAAACTAGAGTCAATTTCAGAAACTTGCCAGGAAAATTACTTGGACAAAGATAAGAATCTGAGAGAACTATAATTGTTTCTGACGTGAATGGTTGGTAATGGCAGAACTAAATTACGCATTTAGATTAGTTCTAATTCTGAGACCAGTTCTCTTTCCCCTACACCAACTTTTCATTCTGCAGATATCTAGATTCTGTGTAAAGAGTTTTTAACTCAATAACTTCTTAACAGAGAAGAATTTGTTTCTTCATAAAAAATATTGAGTCCATGTTTTTATTCGGAGATTTTTCAGAAGGAAAACAAATGAAATTTATTTATATGCGTGTTTTATTAGTCTTCTATTTTCTCTTTTCTGGCCTAAAACCATAACTGATCTTGAGGTCATCAGTTAATGTAAATCTGAGAGAAGCTGTATCACAAAATTAAATAGAAATTTGATAATGAACTTAAGTGAATTTTGACAATGTGGAGACCAACAAAGCTAATTTAATAACCTACAAATTAAAGTACATAGCTCTACTTTATTTAGTGTACTTAGTAGGTATAAAGTGAAACACAATTTTTATTATCTCATCAAAGAAAATAGGAAAACATTTTCTGTATCGTTGTATTTTTATTTATATCTTTAGAAGGCATAAATTTAAATTTGACTTAAAAAGTCAAAATATGTATTTTGCTCTGAGTGACATAGAAGAGATTTGTTGTTTGTTTATATAAATGAATAAGTATAAAACAACACATACATTGTAGAATTTTAACCATGTAAAATTACACATGAAATGACAGGGTTAGAGGTTTATGTTACTGTCAGCTGAGGTCATGTTAACTTGAAATATCCAAATGGTAAGCTTCCAGAGCCTTCAGCCGTTCTAATGCTTTGAGTACATACAAAATTTAGCATGTTAAATATATTCCATTCCCTTTCCACTAATTATTAATATGATCATATCACAAAATTGTACTTCATTAAAGAATTTTGAACTGATTCAAATTCAGCTAGTTTGTTCTATCTGTACTATATTTTTTATTTAAATAAATTCCTTGAAGGTAAGGATTACCAAGTCTTTGATCTCTCACAAAAGGAAACATGAAGGCTTAATCTAGTACACACTTAGGGAAGATTTTTTTGAATGAATAAATGATTGAATAAAAAACAGTATATACCAGTGCTTCAAAGATATATAAAAGTAAATCAGAATTAATCTTTTACAATGAAAGGATTTATGATTTCAAAAGAAGTTGACTCTCTACATCTGGGCTGTATGATCACAAGGAAATTTAGAAGGCTCTAAATTTAGAAGACTTAAAAATAAATCTAATCTGAAAATTAAACTATACATTGAGAAAAAGACTGGGTATTTTTGAATTATTATACAAAATATTTCTAAAAGTAAGATTATGAATAAAGATAATAAATCAAATAAACATATAAATCAGATTTTCCTAGCAATTTTGCATACTTTCCAATTGACATACTAACTAGTTTAAGAGAACCATTTTTATAATGCTCTTAGTAGGAAACATCTTTGTTTAATTTCATCATTTCAAAAAAATTACCTTTGGTTTTATTTTCATAGTTCCAAAATCTACCTTTATCTGAAGTTTTAATTCCATAAACAATGACACACTTTCTTCAAAAATGAATTCACAAATGTTTATTGGAACCAATCTGGGTAGAGGATGACTTGCATCACATATCGGTCCAGCTGTTGTCCTTGGATTGTAGTAACTGTACCCGCAGTGGTCAAGAATAGTTAAATGTCATTACTCTTGTGAAGAATGTAGGAATTCCAAAGAGCTACTGAAACTCTTCAGAATGTCTTTTATGCTTAATGTGTCCAAACTTTGTTTTCACCCAAGTTAAAGATTTATAAAATCCATTATAATATGTTAATCAATGTCACATTTTAAATAATCCTGGTTTGACACTTGGGATTAATGCTTAGTTTGATTTACATAAATCTCCTTATTTCTCTAAAGCTTCCTTTCCTTTTCTTTCTTCCTTTCTTTTTAAACAGCTATGTCATATACGTTCAATATTGAATAAGTCTATGCAGAATAAAACATCAGATCTCCATAAGATTGATAAATTAGCCCATTTTAATACAAATTAATTATCTGTATGTTTATTGCTCCAAAATACTTTGCCTTTCCCAGTGTGCTGTTTCTTTATAGGCTCAGGAAATTACATGAAATAATGTAAGCTCCAAAGCAAAATAACTTGCAGAGGTGTAAATTTCTGTTTAATAAGATTATGTCCTTTAGAAGGAATGAACTAGCAATAATCTCTGGTTTACAAATTGAATCAAGAAACTTTCTTGGGTGAGAAATAGAGGAGTGGAAGGTCACAAAACTCTTTTTTTTATCAAGACTTTTGGTTTAGGTTGCTCATCCTTGTACTGTTATATCTAACCCTAAATTTAATAAAAGTCATATGTATGACATGTGGCATATTAATAGATATAAACTTTCCTTAGTTTTCATCCAAACCTCTATGATCTCTGAGGTAAGCATGTGTTTGCTATGCAGATGTCCAAATTTTGACCACACTCCACCACCTCACAAGATCTTCTAATTCGTACAACTGAATTTCTTTTCCTACACCCTAAGCAACACATTCCCTGACAAGATTGGAGCTTTTTACTGAATTCAACTGACAGAGCTAGTAAACCTCCTGTATTACTGCTATAATATTATATTTGTCTTTCTTTTTAAATTAACTACAGACATGAAGTAAATAATCAGGCATAATATTTATACAATCCCCTGTCAATTCAAGTATTACTTACATATTAGATTCCAAAAGCTGAAATGGGTAGAGGCATCAGGTTGTGTATTTATATGCTTTTGTTTGTTTTGTCCTGTTTTGTTGTTGTTGTTACAACGGAATTATTAGTCTAACCGCAAGTAAAATTCCTCATCAACATAGTTTTTAAGAAGTTTTATTTTTAATATTTCCCCAGTGTTTTAGATGACTGCAGTAAGAAGGTGTTCCGGAATGTCTAGTCTAACATATCACTGGAAACAGAAGGCCGTCTCATTCTCTCTGATGTCATGATTATCTGTGTTCTTGCTCACACCAGACCTTCAATAAATGACCAAATCACACCTAGGAGAGTGTCTAGACATTGGTGCCTTAGAAGTCATAATAGACTGAATATCTACCTTCTTTGAATTCCTGTATATTATTTTGCAAGGGACAAACCACTACTAATATCCTTTACCCCTAGGAAAACTAACCCAAGTAATGGCTTGAACTTAGAGATGGCTTATACATGTTTCCAAAATTAACTCCCATGTAATTTTCCAAAGGTAAAAACAAAGTATTATCCAGTGAGCTGAATTCTCAGCAGGGGAACAAATTTTTAAGCTGGTTGCCATGGTAATTCCTGTATGCAATTCCCACTCAACTTAGCTTGATGGCATTTGGGCTGAGTAATGAAATGGAAGGAAAATACTGATGATTTTACTTGCCTTGAAAATACCCACAATTAGAAGTGTACGTATTTTACTCCTTCCATTTACCCTCCCGTCTTTTTTTTTATTTCCCTAAAAACTACTGCTTTCACAGCTATCATAACAATTTTATTGAATGTACACACAAATACCTTTGCATCAAAATTAATAGGTCAGATAATTCTACTGACAGGGTTAAATTTCTGGACACTATTTATGGTCCACACCTAGTGTGTTGGCAACATCTTTCCACTCTGAGCTAATTATGGTCAATGGGAGTATAGAAAGGGTATATTTCATCTCCTTATTAAATTATTTACCTAATCTTCTCAAGCTTAAGTGTTTAGGTTTACAATACTTACAATGGTTACTATTGTCATTTTTCTCCAGAGAATCAGCATGACTGCATGACCTATGAACATATATGTATTTGCATGGCTTTATACCCTTGAGAGGTGACATACTGACATATATATATAATATAATTATATAATATATAATATAATTATATTATATATAATATGTACATATAATATATATTATATATATATGAGACATATATATATATAAGAAAAATGTGCCACACATGGTTAGGATATGTATGAAAATATGAGAAAAACAAATGACCACCCAAATACACCTCAAAAGACACTGAAACAAAAATTTAGGCTATCATTTGTGTGTGGCCTTTGGCTAGCTCTTAACCTTCTAACACACATTATTTTCCAAAATAGAAAAGTAATAATTTCACTAATGCTTTGTGATGTTGGTTTAAGAATCAATCGAAACATGAATATAAAAGGTAAAAACAAGGCTAGGCACAGTGGTTCACGCTTGTAATCCCAGCACTTTGGGAGGCTGTGGCGAGAGGATCACTTGAGCTCAGGTGTTTGAGACCAGCCTGGGCAACATAGTGAGACCTCATCTCTATAAAAAAATAAAATAAAATAAAGGTAATAACAGGCCAAGCGTGGTGCCTCACACCTGTAATCCCAGCACTTTGGGAGGCCTAGGTGGGAGGATTACTTGAGCCCAAGAGTTAAAGACCAACCCTGGAAATCAAAAAAAGGAAAAATTAGCTCGGCATGGTAGTATATGGCTGAGGTGCAAGGATTACTTGAGCCTGGGAGGTGGAGGCTGAAGTGAGCTGTGATTGCACCACTGCATGCCAGCCTGAGTGACAGAGCAAGACCTTGTCTCCTCCCGACACCCTCCCCCCGCAAAAAAAAACAAAGATAAAACACATAGCAAATGCATTTTCTTATAATTATAGATGACTAGTCTGATGAGCACAATTATATTTTTTGCAGTTCCTAACATTCATATTACTAAGCACTCTGTGGAGAATTCTTTGTGTAATTGAGTATGTAGGTGAGAAAGAAGGACTGTGCCAATGCAACATACAGGATACACAGAGAAAAACGATCCTCATTAAGACTATGTTCTGAGAGGGTGCTACTTATCGGGTTCACACCTTAAGCATGATGTCTTCACCAAAATCGTCAGTTTGGATTCATCCATTGCATTCAGCTATATTTTACTGACTAGCGGGTTTCTTTGATTTACACCTATATAAGGTAACTGAAAGCTTAACTGATGACAAGTAAATCCATACCGAGGTATGAGGACCACAGAAATGTAATTCTAGAATTGATTATACATATATTTAACTATTTATAAATACTAAACAACTGTTAATGTAAAGTTTTAGTCCCTTTCCTTTAATGAGCCAATAAGAATATAACCGACGTTGTTAAAGGGAATTTTTTGTTGTTGTTATGTGATGTTTTTCTGGCTCAGTATTCATATTTTCCAGATTCCACTAATTTGCTTTGCATATTGTTTTTGTAGCATTTAGTCCACAATGGAAGTGTTTGTTCCTTTTTGTCAGGGCACTAATTCTATTTGAGGAAGGCTCTGACTCTTTTATTTACTGTGAATTTATATGAAGATCTTCCTTCTTCAATATGTTTCATAAAATATCTACTGGTTATTTGCTAAATCTGGAAAGATGTTTTTCTCTTCTTTCAGTGCTATGTGCTTTAGCTTCATTCCATTTTTGTGCTATGTTGAAATACAGTATATTCTGTTCCTTGTGTACAGGAAAGTCACCTGCTTATTTCAGTATAAGAGGAAAAACTGTTTCTTGCATATTTTAGAGCCAAAGTATTTTTTCCTGATACCAATGTCTTGAATTGATTTTCAGTTTAGTCTTTTATTTCTGCCGTGGTATAAGCTACATGAACTCCTAGAAGTGTGTGGAGAAATAAAAAGATCCACTATTCAGGTGCTGGGAGTGATGGTGCATGCCTGTAATCTCAGCACTTTGGAAGGTTGAGGCAGGAGAATCACTTGAGGCCAGGAGTTCCAGACAAGCCTAGGCAGCAAAGTAACACCATCTCTCAAAAAAAAAAAAAAAAAAAAAAAAAAAAAAATTAGTTGAGTGTGGTGACACATGCATGTAGTACTAGTTACTCAGCAGGCCGAGATGGGAGGATCGATTGAGCTCAGGAGACCAAGGCTGTAGTAGGCCATGATCACGCCGCAGCACTCCAGCCTGGACCTGGGAAACAGAGTGAGACGTTGTTTGAAAAAAAAGAAAAAAGAAAAGAAAAAGACCCATGATTCAGATGGTAAATTATAGAGTGATGGATAAGTATAGGTGTCTATCTCAGCATTCTTTTCTCACCCCACTCCATTTTAAAACTTAATTTTACCTTCCACATTTGGCTCTCCTATTTCCCTATTACTTCTTCCTCCTTAGCAGCTCCCAGAGTTATAACTAATACACCAAAGTAAACTATGGTTCATTCACTTCCATTGCTGACTTCAATTTTTTTTTTTTTTTTTTTTTTTTTTGTAGAGATGGAGTCTCGCTCTGTCACCCAGGCTGGAGTGCAGTGGTGCGATCTCAGATCACTGTAAACCTCCGCTGACCGGGTTCAAGCGGTTCTCTTGCCTCAACCTCCCGAGTAGGTGAGACTACAGGCGCACGCCACCATGTCCAGCTAATTTTTTTGTATTTTTAGTAGAGACGGGGTTGAGCCATGTTGGCCAGGCTCTTCTTGAACTCCTGACCTCAGGTGATCCTCCCGCCTCAGCCTCCTAAAGTGCTGGGATTACAGGCGTGAGCCACTGCACCTGGCCTCAGTTTTTCAGTTCAAGTGAAAGTCCATTGGATGTGTCCACAGAACAGTCTGCTAAAAGCTTTAATCACACATACTCAATATATGCTTCCCCCCATATATATCTCTAATTTGGGGTTCCCTATTTTGTCTACCATCAGTTAGCTTCTTAGTAACTGAAGTTCTAGGTCTCAATCAACTTTGATTTTCTTTATGTTATTATGTATTTGCTATACAGTTCATTGTTAGAACATTTCTTATATCTAGTCCCTTCTTGCATTTCATTGCTACGACCATCTTCCAAATCCTTGTAATATTTTCTTAGACTTTTTCATTTCTTAGTAACTTGTTACCTTGCTTCTGGAATGCATCTATTTTATCTCACGTAAAATGTTCCTGTTAAATTAAATTCTCCAAAATACTATAATAATTTGTTTTACTTTTTTTGAAAAATAATAAGTGGTTTACCATTACCTATACCAAAAGCTAGCAGGCAGTCTCTGTAAAGGACCAGGTGGTAAATATTGTATTTTTCTGATATATACTGCCTCTGTTACAGCTGGTCAAATATACCACTGCAGTGAAAAGCTATAAACAATATCTAAACTAATGGGTGTGGGTTATATTCCAGCAAAACCTTATTTACAGGCAGAGTTAATCTGTAGGCCCTAGTTTGCTCACCAATAATGTAGAATTGCTTTTCATATTTGGCTCCTCTTATACCCAGTAAATCTAGGGATCTGTTTTAAGAAAGACTGGTCTGAAGATTAAAGTCTGACTTTTTATTCTGCTTTTCAACAGCTTTCATGTTCTTCCTATGTAAGCTTTCTAGATACCTCCTTTTCAGGCCTGGTACGCCTATCTGACCAGGTAACCTCTTTCCTCTGTCCTTATTATCTCTATAATCTCCTTTTCACCGTCTTTAAGTATATCTTTTGCTTCCGTGCATAAGTCCTCTCTGATTTCTCCAACTATAGGTAGATTCACTACTCCTGAAGTCCATGGAGTCTATTTGTATTTTTTTAACACATTATGATACAGTCATGTATTATCATAACTCATCTTCTCAATTAGACTGTAGGGTCCTGAGAAAATGCAGGATGTGTAGATGTTGTATTTTTTTTTTTAAGCTCCATAGTGCTTCTTGCAGACTAAGGACTTCTTAAATAGTTATTTTATAAGTGGATGTATTTTCTTTACCTGAGGCAGATGTGAAATTTCCCACAAATGGTGGGATTAAGATGAGAGCCAATTTCCACAGGGTCTTTATTGCTTTTTATTCAATCAATATTTATAAAATGCCCATTAGATGGTAGGCACCTTTGTAGACACGAGAGTTAACAGATATGAACAGACTGATGAGAGCCCTACTTTTAGAGATGACATTGTACTGACAAGGGGTTGGTGGAGAAGAGAAAATCATACAAACATATGTAGTATCAGACAATCATATGTGCTATGATGGGAAAAAAAGTTGATGCTATGCTACAGAGAGCAACTGGGTAGAGTATCTACCTTTAGATTGGTTGAGGGTGGAAAGCTTCTCTGAGGATATGGCAGCTAAGTTGAAACTCATAAAATAAGAAGGAATGATATATTTACAGTTTTGTAAAAAGAGGAGCCTATGAAGAAACAGGTGAAAATAAGCATAATATGTTTGAAACAAAGAAAGACCAGTGTATCTGGTGGTAATCTCTAACCTTCATTTATGTTAAGGAAAAAAAATCACACACACGCACATCCACACACAGGCACACACACACACTATATATATATAATTATGCATATATATATATATATATATATATATATATACATCCTGGAAAGGAAGAGATGTTACTGGGATTTTAATATCACAAACAGAATGTGCAAGGTAGAGAGTGTATAACAAGTATGGGCTGGTAGTAGGCCGGGCGCGGTGACGCAAGCCTGTAATCCCAGCACTTTGGGAGGCCGAGGTGGGCGGATCAGAAGATCAGGAGATCGAGACCATCCTGGCTAACACGGTGAAACCCCGTCTCCACTAAAAAATACAAAAAAATTAGCCGAGCGTGGTAGCGGGCACCTGTAGTCCCAGCTACTCAGGAGGCTGAGGCAGGAGAATGGCGTGAACCCGGGAGGTGGAGCTTGCAGTGAGCATAGATCGCCCACTGCACTCCAGCCTGGGTGACAGAGTGGGACTTCATCTCAAAAAAAAAAAGGTGTGGGCTGGTAGTCTAGTACAATATCAAGTTGAAAATACAGAAGAGAAGGCAATTTTTCTTCTATAGATGGTTGGTAAATAATAACACTACTAAGAATTTTAGGGGAAGACCTTGATCTGGGAGTCAAATGGCTTTAACTATAAGGAGAAGTGTAATAGACAGGTGGAATTAGAAAGTGACATTGTCATGGGGCACATAGTTTTCTAAAGAAGTGCATTTTTTCTGAACAGGCACTTAGATTATTAGTATCCGATGTTAGTTCAAGAATAAGTCACTCCAGAGTGCCTCCTTATGTATTATACACACTACGCCTGTTCCTTCAAATCTTTAGTAGGAGCCAAACCAACTCCTCTAGGGACTAGAGGACCTGCTAGTTTTGTTCTGTGTGTTTTCTTCTCCTCTTCGTCTTTAATACTGACAATTCGGAGAGATCCTAAAAGCTATCAAAGTTCCCTGTTGGTGTTCAACACACATCAAATAATAATGAGAGGAGACTTGAAGGTGACATCCCTCTAATCCAGTTTACAGGGACAAGTTTGCTCTTGCAATAGCATACCATGAAACTTTAATAATTTAATAACTTTGCAAAAGAAATAATTTACCCATCTCTAGAGTTCTTTCCTTCTCTTTTCCTGACACCTCCTGTGATATTTTCCAAGAATGTATGCATATTTTAAACTAAAGTGTGTTTTGAGACAACTCTACACAAAGAGTAGTATGGGTGTTTGCTATGATTCTCTGCAGTGGGGTGACTTCTGAGAAGGAAATGCGAGGGCAAACATCTTGGTAACCTTTCTTCTCCCAGGAGTATATATGTTTCTTGCTGCTCTTGAGGTCTACACACAAAAAAATAAGGATAATAATGAATTTTACTATTATGACTAAGTGGACTAAAGGGAAAGGGAATTATTACTAATGCCTCCTACAGGAAAACAGATTTTGTCACAATATTACAACCTCAACTACTCTGGACTTAGGAGACCTGGTTATGTCGGTAGTGAAGAGCATACTTTTCTTGCAATGAAATTCTATGCATATATAAGGTGGTAGAGCCAAAAAAAAATCATTTCTGTGTACTTGCTCATGTGGAACATATTCACTAATATTTTTTCTGCTTGGTTAAAGACATTAAACTTCATAAATATAAAAAGTTGTTTACTAAAAATTTTGTTGGCAAGGTGCGGTGGCTCATGCCTGTAATCCCAACACTTTGGGAGGCTGAGGCGGGCAGATCACTAGGTCACGAGTTCAAGATCAGCCTGGCCAACATGGTGAAACCCCATCTCTACTAAAAATACAAAAATTAGCTGTGTATGTGTGTGCACCTATAATCCAGCTACTCGGGAGGCTGAGGCAGGAGAATCGCTTGAACCCAGGAGGCAGAGGTTGCAGTGAGCCGAGATTGTGCCACTGCACTCCAGCCTGGGTGACAGAGCGAGACTCAGTCTCAAAACGAACAAACAAACAAAAAACAAATTTGTTATACTATTATAAGATCATGAAAGCTCAAATATGTGTTTAGGAAGAGGTCTTTGTATATTCCATAAAGAGAAAGTAATGCCCTAGCTTTGTTCGATGGGACACCCATGATTAGACATGGCTATAGGTAAATAAATACACATGTATACATGAATTTTATTATAAGTCAGTGTTCTATAGTAACAGCAATAAAAGAAATGGAGAAAAGTTTAGTCTATTTGTTTTTTTTCTTAGCATTTTAAAGTGAGGAGTATTATATTAGCATTTTTACTAAGCATTTTAAAGTGAGGAATACTATATTAGATATTAAAGTATCAAAATAAAAAAAATTTTCTGCATTGGGAGATCTCATAGTTTAGCAAAATAGAAAGTTTCATCAAAACTATATAGAAAAACAAAAGCTATAATGAATCTCTGAAGGAATACTAAACCTATTGCCACCTGAACCTACAGTTTTTTGCTTGTTCTTTGGTTGTTATGGTTTATGCTTTTTGTATCCTATTGAATAAATATTTGCCTAATCCAAAGTCACAAGGATTTTCTTCTATTTTTTCTTCTAGATGTTACATGGTTTTAGCTCATAAATTTAAGTACACAATATACTTCATTTTTATACATATTTGTAGTGTGAGAAAAAAGTTTTTTTGGATATGGATATCCAATTTCAATACCATTTATTTAAAAGACTACTTTTTCCACATTAAATTATCTTGACACCTTTTGAAAACTCAATTGCCTGTATATTTAGGGACCTCAGAGATTTTTAATACTTCTGTATGTGGCAATACCTAGTCTTTTTCCCTGAGCCATACAAGTTTCTATTTTATCTGCCTGCCTATGCCCTGGATGGTATTTTTCTCATTTGAGATATGTAATGAAGGTTTTTTTTTGCCCTATTTTTTAATACCTGAGACATGCAGAGGGACTTTATACTTGTGCCATGTAAATTATTTATTTGGTCACAGTGGGAAGAAGGTTGGGGACAAAGCAGTAATTATGCTTTTAAAAAATGATTGACTCTATCACGATAATATCTTGAATTTCTAGGGTTAGAAGACTTTAAATTATGTTTGATCACCCAGCAAATTTTCAGTTGTTCATCGTCATGGAATGCTGATGATGCTAGGTGGCCATCTGGCTCTTATTTCCAATGCCAGAAAGCAAGCACTTGACAGGGTTGAAGCCATGTACATTTCAGTTATGTTTAGAGTCAAACTGGACATTTCCTTCTCAGTTTGAAGCCATGACTTATATAGTTTAGCTTCAGAACTCAGACTGAGAAAATAAGGAAATGTTTAATATTTTTATATCAACTTTGACTTATCAGCCGAGGTACTTAAATCACTTTAGAGCTTACAGACTGAAATGTAAAAAGAACTGGGGTCTGCATTTTGCCTTTATTTCCCTAAATTTTTAAAGTCAGCTCCTTCAAAAGTTGCATATGCATGGTATCAATTTCACATATGAATGCAAATTAAAATAAGTCCTATTATTTAAATATGTTCTATTCAGTAAGTCTTATTATCTAGAGGCATTCCGTTTGTATCTACTTTTATTAAGGTCTTATTTTTAAAAAAGAAATTCTCACAAAAGAGCTATGCAATTCTAAGTCAACTCAATTTTAATTTGGCCGAAAAGTATTTGTGAAGCCTTAATGATTCTTTTTTTTTTTTCAGACAAGGTCTCACTCTGGCACCCAGGCTGGAATGCAGTGGCATGATCATGGCTCACTGAAGCCTTGACCTCTTGGGTTCCAGTGATCCTGCTGCCTCAGTGTCCTGGAGTAGCTGGGACTACAGGTGTGTACCACCACACCCGTCTAATTTTTGCATTTTTTGTAGAGACATGGTTTTGCCGTGATGCTCAGGCTGTTCACAAACTCCTGGGCTCAAACAATCCACCAACCTCAGCCTCCCAAAGTGCTAGGGTTACAGGCCTGAGCCACCACACCAGGCCAGGCTCTAATGATTCTATTGAAAATGTTGACATACTAGCATTTTACTTTATATACTAAAGCAGCCCCAGGGCCATCTTAAAAACTCAGAAAGGGACTGTATTTGTTTTTCCCTTTCTGAGTATTTTCACTGTATTTTCTACTCTAGAAAACCTAGATGTTCTTCTGCTCATAGAACTCTAGGTGCTATCCACTGTCAATGAAGTAAAACCTAAACTTCTGGGCTTGTCATTCAGGTCTCTTAATGATTTCACTACACCATGTCATCCAATCATCCTATTCTCTAAATTCAACCTTTACTTATCTCACATACTAAAAGCAACAGTGTGCTGGGATCATATTACAGCCAGATGTTTCTTTAATTTTGTACCTTCCTTTGTCTAGTAATACCTTTCTTGCATTGGCTCTATGTGTCTAAATTCTAAAAGACTAAATTTTAGAGGAGTAAGCTCAAGTGGCAGTTGATCCAAGAATGATCGTTTCATTAATTTTAACAGCTAGTAGTCCACTTTCCTTATAGTATTTATTTTATTAATATTTGACATAGTCATATAATTTTATTCAGATATCTGAGAGCATGGTCCATAACTCATTCAGCTGAGAAACTGTAACTATCTCAGGACAGATCACAGCACCTAGCTCAGGGACTTGGTTATAGTGGGCATTCATTGCAAGTTTGGTTAGATAATAAAATAAACAAATTATTTGTTTTAGATATTTACACTTGAAACATCCACACTAGAAATGTTGTAGATACTTCTTCAAACCTAACTCGTAAATCTTTTCCATTCTAGACATCAATCACTCTGAAACTGACAGTCTCCCATTTTAATAACTCAGTAGTAACTTCCTCTAAATAAAATGTATGCATTAATCAGCATCTGATAGAAATAATACCTGGCATGGCTTTGTGAATGATTCAGTTTCAGTGTTTCAGGTTCAACACTCTAGAGTCTTTCTACAGTAAAAATTACTCTTGTAAACACTTCACTGGGTCATGGTTGGTAACAGCATTTCCAATCAAGTTCTCCTTTCACTAAAATATGTAAACCTAAACTTACGTTATTCTCCTTCCCAACACCAATGTTAGAATCAAATACAAAGTTACAGCTATACTTCAAATGGTATTTTTGTATTGTTGTCTTCAGAAAAGGTATAAGATTCTAAAATTATATTTTTGCTGTTCTTATAGACAGAACCTCAGTAATTATCAAACAGCCGAGAGAGATTGATAGCATACATGCCAATTATTGTCAAGTTATCCATGTGCAATGTGTTTCAATAACTGGAATGAAGAGTTTCATTTGGATTGTTTGTATGATTATTTGCAGCAATTTCTGGGCATTTAGGGAAAATATACATTGTAGTCTAAGAAGTTTTTGTACAAGTATTATTGGAATCAGTTACTGGAGAATTTAACATTGAATACTGAACAAAAATAGAAAATTAGAATAGTGGTGAATTTAAGTATACTGCTAGAATTGAAGAGAAGTCCTTTATCACAGAAAATGTATCATAAACATAAAAAGTGGAAATGACAGATTTATGGATAGTCATAAGTGATAATGTTTTCATCATGAAAAAACCTGTGGTTTGGATTGTAAAAAATAACTTTCTTTTTTGGAGATAAGCAAATCTTACTATTGTGAGATTATTGATGATTAATAATTATTTTTGATAATTATTTTTTTAAATAAATATAGATGTTTATAACCCCAAACCTTCTAACATTCAATCAAAAATACTCTCCATGAGAAGAAGGGAAGGACTGAGAAGGAGGGATTAGAGTTTATTAGTGAAGTACTAAACAAATAAGATGATTTTTGTAATAAGGAAATGGAACAACCTGAATGTTCCATTTCCTTATTACAAACATCCTGAAATGGACCCCTGAACTTTACTTGTGTCTTGTAAGACATGAACACCAATGCACTGCAGAGAATAAAGAAGTCAAAAGATGTTCAAGGTAACTGTTTTGTTTTTCTACCAGATCTATAGTCCCTGGATCTAGGCTTATTGACAAAAATTTCAGAATATGGAGGTTACCTAATGGGTGACACAAAGAGTTAGAGGTCGTTCCTGATATTTATATATAGCTAAATAACAACTAATTAATATTATTGTTTCTTGCTTGGCTGTGTAGTTGTCAATAATCCCTAAAGAGAGTCTCTACCTTGATCAGACTGACATAAAAATTGTACTGATTAATTTAAACCAAAAACATTAATTGTTTCCCAGCCACATAATTCTCCTTTATATTCTTACATAAAGGTATTTACGTGAAATAGTGTATTCTATACATGAGAATTTAGATAGTCTATCCTCTAATAAAAAGTCATTTTGAGTAACAACATAGAATTAACTAAGGGAATTTGAGTTTAAAAATTTGAAACTTTTACTAATCCTGTAAATGAGATACTACACAATCAAGAAGATTTAAGAAAATAGTTACATACATATATATATGTTACATATATATATATATGTGTATATATATATATACACATATATATGTGTGTACATATATATATATATATATATGTCCCTTTGGCACTTACCTTGAAGAGTTTTAATATAAGATGCTACATAGAAATGTTTTAATATATCCAGTATTTTTAATGTATGAAATATAAGTTATTTATATACTGTTCATTAATCTTTATTTTACTTCTGAAAAAACAAAATATGCACTCTTAAGGGCTTTCAAATATTCTATGATAAGCTCACCTTCTAACATGAATTTTTTCCATAAACTGTTCATTTCTATCACTACTGAAACTTCTCCCGTAGAAAATTTTCTGGAACTTTGATTATTGGTTTTAAAGATGATTTTATAATATCATATACCTCTGGATTTGAGATAAATAATTTTCTTCTGTACTAAATCTAAGTATACTGAGTTTGGACATTTTCATCCTCTATTTGGGATTTTCCTCTGGCAATTTATATTTCTATATACTCTTACTTCCTTTTCAATGGGTCAGAATAAAGAAATTTCCTAGGCAGACTTAAAAGTGTTCTTTTAGCCATTTCATCAGATACACAGTATAATGCAAATGAGTGCACCACGTAATAATAATAACTTAAAAATATTTACCTTTTATTGAGTGTATGCTATAGGCTAGATACAATACTAGCTGTATTTTTATGTTTGATTATTTAATCCTTACAAAACACTGTGAAATAGATATCAGCATTCCCACGTTGTTGACTGAAATAATCAACTGATGTTCAAAGTGTTTAAGCATAGTGTTGGTAAACAGTAGATGCTCAATAGCTATCATTATCTACATGAACAATATGAATTATGGGATGGATATATAAATGAGTGAAGAAATAAATAAATAATGAAAGGATGAATCAATTTGTAAGCTTACTTATGATGACCCAGTTAGTATAAATGGAATTAGGATTTGGACCTAATCTGTGTGAATATAGAGATGATGGGCTTTCTTCAAAATATATTTCCTGAATCTCAGCTCTTATCCTATAGTCAGAGTTGATTGAAACAGTAGAGTGTTGAAATTAAGAGCATAAATACTGATTGACCTTTCAATTTAAAAACAGCTTTATCACTGTGCGACCTTGAGTGAGTAATTAATCTGTTCAGAGTTTTTTATGTTGTGGGCAATGCTGTAGGGTTTGTGGAAGAATTTAATGAAGTCATGTAAGTAAATCAGTACAAAACAATTGTTATTATGTTAATGACTTTGATATAGATTACATGTTTTCCCAGAGCACCAGATCCTCAACTTTAATCCAATAGGAGTTTTAAAATTTCCAAATCCTCTAGAGATGTATATAAACTCCAGATTATCCTGGCTGCAGAAGGCAAGAGTTGTATTTGTGTAGTTTCTAACTTTCTACAGTAACACTAGGGACCACCTGGGTGAACCAGCAAGCACTTGCATTTTATGGCTTATTTCAGTAGACTAAATTAGAGCTAATGCCTAGATGCAAAAATTCCCAAGGGACTTTTGTTCATTCTCTTAATTTTATAGATTAGATACTATGACAAGGGCAGAATGAAACAAAAAGCAAATGAAGAATTCTATTTTTATACCCAGAAAAATATGTTTTTATCCTTCCCCATTCCATGCACATGCAGAAACACTCACATATACTCACTTTTGCAACTCCAGTGACAGCCATCTCTATGGTTACTCTACTTTCTAAGTCTCACATTGTTCTTCACACCTTCCCATAAAGAGAAGAACTATTTTGTCTACAATAGTTCAAAATCTTATCTGAGTAAACTTAAATTAACCAGTCCATTCTAGTTACTTCAAATCATTATCTCTCCTCCTCTTTCACTTATCTTACTATCCATTCTTGGTCAAGGATTCCAGAAAATGAAAAACAACCTTACTTCTTCCTTAAAATTCTCGATTTACTTGACACTCTGTTGCTTTCTTTACAATGCTTTGATCTTAAGCCCTGAGTGTTACTGAGGAAATTCATGCTATTACACTTCAGTAGGCTTTCATTATTGTTAATTAAAAAATATAGTTGTTCTAGAAATGACTAGCATATTTTTAAGAGTGATTCTTCCAAGCTTATTCTGCTTTTAAAAACTCTCTGCCCTTAGAATCCTAACGGTCTTTATTATTTTTATTATGCAATGGTTTGTTATTTAAAAACTTAATATGAAATACATGCTTAAACACTGCTTCTCTGAGATAAACATAATAAACTACCCATGCTTCCCCCCATCTCATATTCTCTCTTACAATGAGTTGGATTAAGAAATAAATCAAACAAACAGAGGAAATCCATTTTTCAAATGTGCCAAAGCAGGGGTTAGGGCTGGTGGGATCCAATTACGAGCAAGCAGTCTTTTGTTTCTAATGACTGCTATAGAAGAAAGATATTAAAGAAAGAACTAAATCCTGATCACAGATGTGATCTGCCTTCACTAGTGTGTGGCTTGCTGAAATAGTGCTTGAAACCTGATCATTTTTAGCATGCTCTAGAAGAAGAACATGCAGCATGTATCCAGAAAGAGTCAGTCTAAAACTTAAGGGACTACAGTGACTTGTCACAATAATGATATTCATTTCTAGATGCATCTGTTTTGAGGGAAGAAACTAAGATTATAAGGATCTCTTGGTCCAAAGACTGACGAAAGGAGGAATCTAAACTTGTGTGTTTTTTTTCTTTTTGTTACAAATATAAAAGTTTTGGTTTTAAGAAGCTAACTATTCTAATCATTCACCGTGGTGGAGGAAATGAACTGATTATAATACTAAAACTTACAATGTTTTCTGTTGGTGGTGGTATCAAATTCAGAGTTTAAAGAATACTGAGTCCTAAAAAGGACAAGTGTGCATTGTGTAACCAAGACTAAATTAAAGCATATGGTCATACGGGAAACTGGAGATGATAGAGGTAGCATAATGAGTGATTAAAGACTTGGATCTGAACTAGGATTATATCTTGGAAACAGCAGTATGAGAAAGAATATTTTGTGGGATAGCCAGGCATGGTGGTGCACGCCTGTATTCCCAGCTACTTGGGAGGCTGGGGAAGGAAAATCGCTTGAATTCAGGAGATGGAGGTTGCAGTGAGCCAAGATCGTGCCATTGCAATCTGCCTGGGTGACAAAGCAAGACTCTGTCTTAAAAAAAAAAAAAACTATATATATATATATATATATATATATATATATATATATATATCTTGTGTGGGAGTATTGAAATCTCTTAGGAAGTGGCCTGTATCAGATCTTGAATGAACCACAATTTGCCTAATCCAGGGATTCTCTTACTGACTCCCTTGATCAAGGTAGAACTATCTGAAATACTGCTATAAAAACCATTATAAAATTATTTTTATGTCTATGTGTAAATTCTTCACTTTCCCTAAGGTAAATAATTTGTAATTATATGATTAGGCTATGAGTTTGTGCAACATAGACCAACTCTTGCACTTTTACTTTGATCAATTTTGTTTTTAGGTGATTTAGAAGCTACAGAGTTTCTAAGATGAATTTCTTCTACCTTTCTATCTCAGGACCTGTGAAAATTTTGTTATTTTTCCCTATTTCCAAGCTAACAAGTTAGCCTTACAGTATCATGGATGCTGGCAGGAGATGTGAAACTCCTGGATCAGAGACCATGAGCTTTATTACTCATAGTGAAGCAGGAAGCATGAGCTTCATGCTCAAATGAATTCCCTTTGGCCCTCAAGTCCCATGGGAATGATGTGGAGAGACTGAGATAAACATAATAAACATCCCCAGAGGGATGATGTATATACAGTGGGTTATTGTCACAGCTGTGGAACACTGAAAAAAAAAATCACCTAGAAAGAATATATATTAGCCCTTAACACAGTCTTGCTAAAGATTCTTCAGTAATTAGGCTATTCTTTATTCCCTTCTCCCCACCTGTACGTCTAGCACACAGTGGATAATCAATAAATAATAGACACAAAAGTAACTTAAGAAAATAGTGAAAAACCAGTATGGATTAGAATTTTACATATGTACTGCTTTATTAAGGAAGTAATAAAATCTAATATGGTCTATAATACACTTACTTGTCCTTGTGGACCAGAGCAGGAAAAAAATTAAAATTAACCCAGAAAATTTACTTAATATATTTTATCTTTCAAGCACTAATTTCACATGTGAATTTCATTTTTTAGGAAAGTCCTCAGTAACCAGGAATGTTAGTTTCAGTTTCTGCTGTTGCCAGTAATCTCTGGCATTTTTGGCTTGCAACTGCATAACTTTAATCTTTGCTTCTGTCATCACACGGCATTCTACCACTGCCTTTATAACATTATCTTATAAAGGCAGCAGTCACATTGAATTAAACATGCTAGTCAGTGTCTGGGCTCTTATAAACTATCTCTGTTTTAGAAAACATAGCTGTCTTAATCCCTCTCTCTCTCTCTCTCTGTGTATATATATGTGTGTGTATCATATATATGTGGGATTCATATATATATATGAATCTATATATAGATATACATATATATATGAATCTTTACATACACACACACACAGAATTGGAATTAGCTGCATTCTTCTGACTCAAGGATATAGAAATCTTAAGCTAGACTGATATGATTCTCCTGCAGCCTTCAGTTTTATTAGTCAAAGGCTACCAGAATACATTTTTTTCAAATTAAATTATCTACTTAAAAACAAATATAATATGGATATATTTTGTGTTCATTATTGCTTTATAACCCACTTTGGGATTAATAAAGGTTGGTAGAAACACAGTATTTACTTTTCCATTCTTTGTCATGTAGGATTTATGTATCTCAATTGCCAGGATTCAGAGAACTCAAGAATTCACTTATATGTGTTCATACAGGGCTAATATAGGGCTAATCTTGAGGTTACAAGACCTCAGAAGACTCCTTTAGGAAACTAAATATGCTGGTGAGACTTCTAAAGAAAAGTGTGTTCTCTCCTCCTCCGCCTAATCCCAGGGAGTTCTCATTGTTTGGTGTAAGATCTTGGTTGTTATGGTGACTGTAGTAGGCTGAATGTGAAGTGAATTAGAGAAAAGATTTCATAGATGAAGAGAAGTCTTAGCCTATGCAACATTCGATGAGAACTGTAAGTGTATAAACTAGGCTTGGAAACACTCTAATGATTGCGTTCACCATGACAGTAGATTAGAACAAAACTGGTTTATTTGTTGCGATAACAAAGAAACCAAACTCTCCATGCCTTAGGGTAACATTATATATTTTTCCATATAATGTTTAGCTCTGGTTATTGTAGTTTCTTGAAGACACAGACATATAGAGGCTCCACCTACTTATTATATTGCTGTGTCTCCAGTAAGTTTCAGTATTTATAATGGTAGGGGAAAGTACATAGAGAAGCACAAACCAGATCTCACATAATTCACCTTAGAAATGGTACAAATTATTACTGCTAATATTTCATTGGCCAAAAAATTACATAATCAGGAAAATATAATCTCCTTATGGATCTGGCTAAAGAAAATAACTTAAAATAGTGGAGTACTATATACCTACTACAGTGTTATGAAAATAAACATGTTTGCTTTCAAGTTCCCCACCATATTACATATTTTCTCCTAGATTTTTTATTTTATTTTGTTTTTTTGAGACGGAATCTCGCTCTGTCTCCCAGGCTGGAGTGCAGTGGCATGATCTTGGCTCAGGGCAACTTCCACCTCCAGGTTCATGCCATTCTCCTGCCTCAGCCTCCTGAGTAGCTGGGACTACAGGCGCCTGCCACCACACCCAGCTAATTTTTTGTATTTTTAGTAGAGACGGGGTTTCACCGTGTTAGCCAAGATGGTCTCAATCTCCTGACCTCGTGATCCACCTGCCTCGGCCTCTCAAAGTGCTGGATTACAGGCATGAGCCACTGCGCCCAGCCAAGAGTGGTATCTTTTTTATTTATTTATTTTTGTACAGACAGGGTCTCACTCTGTTGTCCAAGAATTTCTTGGGACCTGACCTCATATCAAGAGAAGGCTTACTTTAATTTGATTTGATTCATCATTTTTTATCCTGCCTTTCTCTTTCTCTTTATTTTAGGAATGGCCCAAGTATTAGGAAACATCTTTGTCATGTTCCTAATTTTGAATGTAATTATTTTGATATTTCACAAATAATTACATTTACTGAGATATTAATCATGACTCTAGCTAGATTGTTTGAGGTTTTTTACATTTATTCCACTTATTTCTATGTATTATAAATTTTACTTCTACCCAACTATTTTGCACTTATTTTGTCCTATTTTCTTGCTTTTGGGGGTTGCTAATTAAGATGTTTCTTTTACTTCTTTGAGTGTTCTTCTTTCCACTCCAACCTTTGTGGCTGAAAAATCACAAATGTTTATTTGCTCAAAATTCTGTTGGTTGGTAATTCGGGCTGATCTCAGCTCCATGTGGTATCAGCTAAGCTCACTTCTATAAATTAGATTTTCTCTGTCATTTGCAAGCAATAATTTCTATCTTCTAGAAGAAAAGTGAGACTGCAATATTATAGTTGCAAGAGGATAAAATCCTATCCCAGATTAGTTTTTCAACCTGGTATAATAACTATGAAAACAGCAAAAATCTGTTATAAAATAATAGACATGGGTTGGCTCTCAAATATAAATGTAGGCAGTTGTTTATTTAACTATTTTGTTGGATCAAAAGTTCCTAATAGTGTGCACTACACTTCTTGTAACGTCTACTGCATTGTTCAGTAACTTTCATCAGTTTTTGAACAGTTGAATCTACCCACAGTCCAAGCCTGTGTACTCCAGATTTTGCCTGACTGATCCACTTTTAAGATCCAGTCTCCATGAACACATTGCATCTAAAGCAGGCATCTCCTCTAAGTGAATTTAAGAAAACAAAAATATTTGAAGATGGACACTGTCTTAAAATAAATAAAACATGCTGGTGAAAATAGTAACTAAGGCAACAGCAGTAATGGTAGAACTGTTCAGTACAATCTGCAGATGGCCATCTTAAATAAATATTCCAATTATTCTGCAACTGATTTGGCTAGAGCACATCCAGTGCAAATTAGTTAACTGGTAAGAAGCTATTACACTGTTTCTGCCATAGTCCAGGATGTTGTTTTTGATTATATCAACTCAAATCTAACAACTCTCCCATATATATATATATATATATAATTCTGAATGGATTTATTACACATAGCACTTTACTGATATTCTTTGTGTATATGTTCTTCTTTCCATCCGGATTTTGATGTCTCTAAAGGCAAACAAACATTTTATTCAACCTTAATATCTTTGCAGATAATATCTGTTGGCAGAAAATTTATTGTAGGGAAAATCAAGAGATTAGGGATTAGATTTAATGTGGTCCCTGCTAAATAGCATGGGCATAGTCACCATATTTTTCACTGGGTCTTGGATTCTAATATAAAATTAGTATTAGTGATTTATAATTATTAGGAAACATTCCCAATAATTTTCATTTTATTATTTAAAAAGTCATTTCACTTCAACTGATGAATTAAATTATATAATGTATACCTTAGATGTTGTCAGTTACCAACTGGAATCTACTAAATATAACTCAGGGTTTTTAACTAATAGTAATATGTCCTGAATTGGTTCCTTCCGGTGGGTTCTTGGTCTCTGTGACTTCAAGAATGAAGCCATGGACCCTCACGCTGAGTGTTACAGCTCTTAAAGATGGTGTGTCCGGAGTTTGTTCCTTCAGATGTTGAGATGTGTGTGTCCAGGGTTTCTTCCTTCTGGTGGGTTTGTGATCTCACTGACTTCAGGAGTGAAGCCACAGACCTTCACAATGAGTGTTACAGCTCTTAAAGGTGGCACGTCCAGAGTTGTTTGTTCCTCACGGTGGGTTCGTGGTCTCGCTGACTTCAGGAGTGAAGCAGCAGACCTTCGCAGTGAGTGTTACAGCTCATAAAGGTAGTGTGGGCCCAAAGAGTGAGCAACAGAAAGATTTATTGTGAAGAGCGAAAGAACAAAGCTTACACAGCGTAGAAGGGGACCTGAGTGGGTTGCCGCTGCTGGCTTGGGTGGCCAGCTTTTATTCCCTTATTGTCGCTGCCCAGGTCCTGCTGATTGGTCCATTTTACAGAGTACTGATTGGTCCATTTTACAGAGCGCTGATTGGTGCATTACAATCTTTTGGCTAGACACAGAGCACGGATTGGTGCATTTTTACAGAGTGCTGATTGGTGTGTTTACAATCCTTTAGCTAGACACAGAGCGCTGATTGGTGCGTTTTTACAGAGTGCTGATTGGTGCATTTACAATCCTTTAGCTAGACACAGAGTGCTGACTGGTGCATTTTTGCAGAGAGCTGACTGGTGCATTTCCAATCCTTTAGCTAGACCCAGAGTGCTGATTGGTGCGTTTTTACAGAGTGCTGATTGGTGCATTTACAATCCTTTAGTTAGACAGAGTGCTGATTGGTGCATTTACAATCCTCTAGCTAGACAGAAAAGTTCTCCAAGTCACCACTCGACCCAGGAAGTCCAGCTGGCTTCACCTCTCAATCCCCCCTCTAAACAGGACACCCAAACTGCTGTTGGGAATTGGGCAATGACCACTCTAGCTACTTCCTGCTGTATGGGGCAAAGAAGGGGCCCTGCAGTTGTAGTTCCATTTGTAAGACCATCTGTAGCTTCATGGCCTCAATCCTAGAGGAAACAAATTTGACAAGGAGGTTAAAAATATGGGGCCTGAAGGCGAGTAATAGCAAGATGGCTGTCATAGGACTTAGAAAGGGGAGAAGCCATGTCGCCCAACTCCAGAGGTTGGTATATAAGAGTTTGAAAGGTGTTGTCTGATTTCAGAAGCCTTTTCCTGTAAATGCTGGGTAGCATCTCATACTATCCCTGACCAGTTAGTGTAAAAACAACACTCTTCCCCTAAGAAGGTGCAGAGTTGGCTGAGTTCAAACAACTTGAACGTTTGAGCAAACCAGTTATTAGGCCATTTTCCTAACTCTGCTTCTACAAGAGTTTCCTTATCACTTACTGAGTACTCATTGTGTCTTTTTCTCTTAATTGCCTGGGAGGAAACATCTATCATCCCTCCTGCCCTGAAGGGAGTTCCTCCTGGGTCTGGTTGGACATTTGTATGGTAATTAATTAAGATTTAGATCCCTTGTTAGGAAACCTGCTGGGTTAAGGATTTTTGATAGGAAGGCTATGGGTTGTCATTGGCCTCAGTGCTTTTGGGCTATGCCCTTGTTTACACTGACAACAAGGTGGTATTGGAGTGTTATAGGTCAGGGAGAAGACCTTCAATTATAGGTTTAAATTTACCCTGGTTTTAAAGGAATAGGGTACACTGTTTTTTCCTTACTACTTCTATCTCTTTTTCTCTTTGACTTCTTCTTTGTCTCTCTCTTTCTTTTTTTTTTAATTAATTTATTTATTTTTTTTATTATACTTTAAGTTTTAGGGTACATGTGCACATTGTGCAGGTTAGTTACATATGTATATATGTGCCATGCTGGTGCACTGCAGTGGGTGTCTCTCTCTTTCTGACTCCCTCTTTGTCTGTCTCTTCCTCTCTCTCTTTGACTTTGTGTCTCTCTTTCTCTCTCTCTCTGACTCCCTCTTTCTCCCTGTCTCTTCCTCTCTCTCTCTCTCTCTCTCTGACTTTCTGTCTCTTTCTCTCTTTCCTTTCTGCTGGTCTTTCCCTGCCTCTGCCAGCTGCTTCTGCTACTGTTCTCTCCTCTCCTTCCCCTTTTTGATGGCTTTGGCAGTGTAAGGCTGCCACCTCCTTGGGTTTTTGCATTGCGTGCAATAACTCCATGATTTCCTTGTGGTATTTAATGGAGGTTCCCCCAGAGATTAGGAACTCCCTTTATTTCCATATTGCAGCATAGGCATGTAGGATTAGATAAGCATACTTGCTATGTGTATACACATTTATTCTTTTTTCCGTTTCCCAGTTCTAAGGCTTGGGTAAGTGCCACTAGTTCTGCCAACTGGGTGCTGGTCCCTGGGGGAAGAGGCTTACTTTCAAGTACTGTTACTAACTATGGCATAACCTGCCCTTCATATCCCATTCTTCACAAATGAACTTGCATTGGTATATAGGTTAAGCTCAGGACTAACTAAGGGGACTTCTAAGAGATCCTCTCAGGTGGCATAAGTCTGGACTATGATTTGTTGGCAGTCATTCTCGATTGGTTTCCCCATCCTCTGGGAGAAAAGTGACAGAATTGAGGGCCACATACGTGCATATTTGAAGCACCAGTCCCTCAAGGAGTAGCACCTGGTATCTAAGCAGGTGGTTGTCTGAGAGCCATAAACTTCCTTTGGCACCTAGTATGCCATTTACATCATAGGTAGTCCAGACAGTGAGATCCTTTCCTTGTATTATTTTGATAGCCCCTGACACGAAGATGGCCACCACTGCAACTACCCATAAACAGTGAGGCCAGCCTTTTGCTACTACATCAATTTCCTTACTTAGGTATGCCACTGGTTGTGGGGTTGTCCCAAGAGTCTGAGTAAGGACTCCAAGAGCTATTCCTGCTCTCTCTGTGACAAACAAAGAGAAGATTTGTCCCATGGGAAGGCTTAAGGCTGGAGCTTGAGTTTGTTCCTTCCAATGCCCAGATTTCAGGGTTGATACCCTCCTCAAGCAGGAGACAAAAAATGGGCAACTTGTTCCCTGTATTCATGTAGATAAGGGTATGGGACTTTCAGGAATAACAAGAAAGGCATGTGAAAAGAGCAAAGTCTCCCAGTTACAACTGAGGAGGTGGGAGAAATACCTGGTTACAGGCAGTCCCACAATTCCTCGGATGGTAACAGACCTTGAGGACAGTCGTCCAGGACAGGAGATTAACACTGAGAAGGCCGAGCCAGTGTTCAGGAGGAAGTCAATTTCCTGACCCTCAATGGTTATACATACCCAGGGCTCAGTGAGGTTTGTGACATGAGCTGGTGCTTGCCCCGGGCACCCTCAGTCCTGTTGTTGGATCATCTGGTTGGGGACTTCTGGCCCAGAGAAACTTTGTCCTCTGGGGCAGTGCATCTTCCAGTAATTGCCTTGGCATAGTGGACACGGACAAGGGGGCAGCTTGTTTCTCATTGGACAATCTTTTTTAAAGTGTCCTTGCAAACCACACTGATAACAAGCCCTACCAGGTGATTGGCCTGCTCCATTTTCTGTCCTCTCTTAACCACCAAGGTTTGTTTGTCTGAGGGCCATGACTAAGGCTGCGGCCTTTCTCTGATCTCGCTTTTCCTTTTCAGCCTGTTCCTCTTGGTACCTATTATAGAATACCGAGGTTGCCAGGTTTAATAATGCCTCCAGATTTTGTTCAGGGCCCAGGGCTCGCTTTTGGAGCTTTCTCCTGATATCTGTGGCTTATTGGGTAATAAACTTATCTTTTAGGATCAATTGACCCTCTACTGAGTTGGGTGACAGGGA
Organism: Pan paniscus; assembly: GCF_029289425.2. Classification (NCBI taxonomy): domain Eukaryota; kingdom Metazoa; phylum Chordata; class Mammalia; order Primates; family Hominidae; genus Pan; species Pan paniscus. Next base: position 41,765,721 of record NC_073258.2, on the reverse strand, counting down.
AGTATATTTTCTTAAGGCCTTCCATAGCCACTTGAGGAAGGCAGAAGGATTTTTTTCCTTTCCCTGAGTTATGGTGGACATCACTGAATAATTCATGGGCATTTTCCTGATTCTCCTTAGTCTTTCTAGAACACAGGTCAGCAGATGTTTATGACTCCAGTCCCCATGATCTGAGTCTGGATCCCAGTGGGGATCCATACTGGGGATGGCTTGCTGACCAGTAGGGAATTTGTCCCTTTCTTTGGCTGTCATTCTTTCATTTACTTGACTAAGATACCAGGTATCTCCAAACTCTTGGGCTGCAGCTAAAGCCATATTCTTTTCATTAAAGGCCAGGGTTTGATCTAACAATAGCATGACGTCTCTCCAAGTGAGATCAAAGGTTTGGCCTAGACCCTGTAGGACATCTATTTACCTATCAGGGTTATCTGAAAACTTCCCCAGTTCTGCCTTGATCTGCTTTAAATCAGAGAGAGAGAAGGGGACATGTTCCTCTCCCCCTACAGCTTGAAGGGGACATAATTGATAGCCCGGGGGTTTTTGTGGTCCTTTGGAGATTTCTTTGCTTGTTGCCTTCTGGGCAGGGGAGATTAGAGGAGTCTTATCATTAATAGGAAGGGGAGCTATAGGGAGGCTAGGATATGGGAGTAAGCTGAGAGGTCCTCCTGTGGGATATAAATTGCAAGCTTTGCATAGTTGTGTATTCTCCTTCAATGAAAAAAAAGCTTGGACATAAGGTATTTTACTCCATTTGCCTTCCCTCTTACAGAAAAGGTCAAGCTGCAGGATAATATTGTAATTTATACTTCCCTCAGGTGGCCATTTTTCCCCATCAGAGAGAACATTGGGGCCAGGGTGTAGTGCAGGAAAAAATGAGCAGCCTCTTTTTCAGGGTTTGTGGGTCAAATTGGTCCCAATGGCTTAGGATGCATTTCAAGGGTTAGCCTGTTGATGCCTGAGTGTTTCCCATCTGAAAGACAAAACCACCCATGGTTTTGGTTTGTTTCTCCCCCTGCCCAAGAACCCACAACGGTCCCTGGACCCTGCTGATCAGAATAGTTGCACTCACTGACACAGCAGCAGAAACCAACACCTCCTGCCCAAGAACCCGCAATGGTCCCTGGACTCTGATGATAGGAATAGTAGCACTCACTGACACAGCAGCAAAAACACTAGTTTTCCTCCTAGACCACAAGGAGGACTGAGGAAGGTCAGATTTAGTGGCCCTTACTGACGCATTCTCGAAAACCTATTAGAGTCCTAAGTGTTCTCCTGTTAGTATTGGGACCTTACCACTGTCCTATAAAGATGTTATGTCCCAAAAATGAAGTGGAGGGCTATACCCTGAGGGAGGGAAGTGATCTCCAGAGTTGGAAGGGTGATGCCTTTTGTCCTCACATATATGAATAGGAAAGATACCATTTCTGAAGCTCCCCATATCCTAGCTTCAGGAATAGCTTTTGTTAGGCCTGCTAGTCTGAGGAGAGATCCTAAAGTTCCAGATAGCCCCCCACCCCAATGGGGCTTTGGGCAAAAATTTTGTCTTTCTGATTGGTGAGCCTGGGTGCCTAAAGAAGGTAACAGAGTCCTGAAGTTTATACTATAAATCATTCTTATAGGAGAAACTAGAAAAGCACCAGAGACAGGGAGTGGATTTTAGAAGCAGGACTAGCCTTGGAGAAGAGAGGTGAGAGGAAGTTTGTCTGACAGGCGTTAGGACCCAGGAGGCAAGGGTCAGGATAGATAGGCTACATGGGCGAGTCTCTCTTGGGCGACATGACTTTGAGAGTTCCACTCATGGCCACAGGGTCAACCAACTTGCTGTTGGGACCCTGGAGCTGAATGGCTTTTGTCTCTGTCGACCCTCAGCTCAGCCCAGAAGTACAGGAAAAGCAGAAGCTGGTTCCAGGCAAACCAACGCTCCCAACTCTGAAGAGTTGGGGGTTGTTAGAGAGCCCATTCCCAGAAAGCCTGACACCTGTGTCTTTAGTCCGGTGGCTGTGCTATTTGCTTTTAACTGGCTGACAGGTGCCTGGTATTTAGCCCCTGAATTCTAAGGAAAAATAGGACAGAATAGCAAGCAAAAGGGGTCCGATGATGCTCACTGCTTGGCGATAGTCGATAGTCCCTTTTTGGTCACCAAAATGTGTCCAGAATTGGTTCCTTCCAGTTGGTTCTTGTCCTCCCTGACTTCAGGAATGAAGCCATGGACCCTATTGGTGAGTGTTACAGCTCTTAAAGATGGTGTGTCTGGAGTTTCTTCCTTCAGATGTTCAGATGTGTCTGGAGTTCCTTCCGGTGGGTTTGTTTTCTTGCTGACTTCAGGAGTGAAGCTGCAGACCTTTGCAGTGAGTGTTACAGCTCTTAAAGGTGGCACCTCCAGAGTTGTTTGTTCCTCCCAGTGGGTTCATGGTCTCGCTGACTTCAAGAGTGAAGCAGCAGACCTTCTCATTGAGTGTAACAGCTCTTAAAGGTGGCACGTCCAGAGTTGTTTGTTCCTCCCAGTGGGTTGGTGGTCTCACTGACTTCAGGAATGAAGCCGCAGACCCTCGCGGTGACTGTTACAGCTCATAAAGGTAGTGCGGACCCAAAGAGTGAGCAGCAGCAAGATTTACTGTGAAGAGTGAAAGAACAAAGCTTACACAGCATGGAAGGGGACCCAAGCGGGTTGCTGCTGCTGGCTTGGGTGGCCAGCTTTTATTCCCTTATTTGGCACATCTCATGTCCTGCTGATTGGTCCATTTTACAGAGTACTTATTGGTCCATTTTACAGAGCACTGATTGGTGCATTTACAAGCCTGTAGCTAGACACAGAGCACTGATTGGTGCATTTTTACAGAGTGCTGAGTGATGCATTTACAATCCTTCCTTTAGCTAGACACAGAGCACTGATTGGTGCATTATTACAGAGCGCTGATTGGTGCATTTACAATCCTTTAGCTAGACACAGAGCGCTGATTGGTGCATTTTTACAGAATGCTGATTGGTGCGTTTACAATCCTTTAGCTAGACATAGAGTGCTGATTGGTGCGTTTTTACACAGTGTTGACTGGTGTGTTTACAATCCTTTAGCTAGACACAGAGCGCTGATTGGTGCATTTACAATCCTCTAGCTAGACAGAAAAGTTCTCCAAGTCCGCACTCGACCCAGGAAGTCCAGCTGGCTTCACCTCTCAGTAATAAGGATGTATGTTGAACTGAAGAGATAATATAGTTTAGGGATTAAGAAACTATGTTCAAGAGCCAGACTGACTGTTTAGCAAATTAATGAACAATCTGTTGCCTCACTTTACTCATCTGTAAAAGGACAAAATAATATTTATTTCAGTCTTATTATGAAGATTAACCAGAAAATATCACTAAAGTACTTCAAATGTGTCTGGAATATTAAAGGGCTCATTACCTAGTGTTATCATTTGCCATTGTATGTTGTTGTGATTTGGGAAGAATTTTGGATGCTTGCTCGGATACATTTTCATTTATCTCAACACCAGGAAGAACTGGCAGCCTGCATCATCATAAGCTGACTCACAAAGTAACTATTATTGAGAAAATTATGGATTATCTAAGGAGAAAACATCAAATACAGGGTATAGGGCCATATTTAAGATAAACTATTTCAGATGTGGGGTGCTTTTTTGTGTTGTGTTTTTATTAACTTTAAGATAAAATGCAATATTTTAGAAATGACATTATCCATGGGGAAGGGTTAAAATTTATTGTCATTAATAAGTTCTACAAAAGAACTATTTTAAATAATTTAGTAAAATTAAATTAAACTTCAATTTTTACTCAGTAAAAGCAACCTAACCTGGAAGATTCAAGATGAATTGTGTCATTCCTGAGTTTACGAGTTTGATTCTTGATTTTAATTGAGTCAATTCAGTGTTTGCTGCTTCCTTTTGATCTTTACTTCTAGATGAAGTAAAAGTAGAGGAAGGCAATGCTTGTGTTGTCCATAAATTGGGGAAATGACATCCTGTATCGCCTGGTGTCTCCTGTTCATGCTGGAATCTTTTGAGATGTTACTCAGAAGGTTGTTACCATTGTTCAGTGTTGTCCTTGACTGATGTCTGTGGTCTAAGTGTCTTCTGCATTTCAGATGCACATATTCTTTATATCAGATATAAACTATATTTAAACACAGCTCCACGACTGGGGTAGAGGTGGGAAATAGGAGTAGAAGTACGCATAGGACACTTTCTCAGAAATCCAGACAGTTTTTTATCTAATCACATGCCTACTATTTGTCACTGTAGCAAGCAGCAATGTAAGGTTTTTGAGTTGGAATGAGCTCTGTAACTCTTAACCTATAAATACTGGACACTTTTTTCTTCCTATAGATTCTGCAAAGTCTACTTGAGAGCTCAAAAGCCTGAAATTGAACTCTGTTATTTCTCTTTTTCATACTCTGAAACCTAGGCAGAAATAAAATAGTTCCTGCTGCTTAACTAATGATGGGAGATCTTAGAGTTAAAAAGAATTGTCAAAAGAAGAAGTTTGATCTAAAACAATTACTGCCTACAATATCCATAACTGCAAAATATTAGGCAAAATATAAGTCTAGAAATGAAATATGTAGCTAAATTAAATTAACTGAGATTTTTGATGAAATTTCTAACCATGCAGTTGAAGAAAGCAGAAATCAGGTCAATTTCAGACAAAAGGGCAAAAGGCTAACGTCTATGTGCATTGGAGGTAATGGGGTCTGCTGGTCATCAGCAGATAGGTTTTTTTGTTTTATTTTGTTTTGTTTTGCTTTTTTACTGTTCTGTTATTCTTGATTGTTTGAAAATACATTTATTACTTTTTTAAGATTTAGGGAAAAAAATTACCTTAACAAGCCAATAATTAAATTGCACCAACATTGCCATTTATCTGCTTTTTTCCCCCACCCACTTACTACTAAACCTGTAATATTAATTCAAAACTAGATCAACAGAGTCAGCACCATCATTTAATGCAGCTTTCCAGATGGTTTCCAAGACGTCTCTGGTTTGAATAGTTCTTCTCTTCTCCTCATCCTTTTAGGCCTAAAATTATCATCAGATTGATTATAATACCATCTATGTGATTGTTAGACATTTTGAAAAATATAACTATCCTGATAGTCTTTTCATTTTTCCTTTTAAGGAAAAAGGGGGATAAAATGATCCCAGGAAGATTAAGCTTTGTTACTGTATTGTGAGGCCTAAAACCAAAGTTCAATATTTTATGTTGCTTTATCATCTGGAGAAATAAGGATGACCTCAAATTGCCCAACCTGAAAATCTCCTCTTCATTCCGTTCCTGTAAGTCCTAGCCAAACAACCCTTTTTCTCAAATGGAGGAGGTACAGTTCCTGCTCATCCCTGAAAGGGTTCCCTTCCAGCCTGCAAAATTATTCAACTATGACAATCATACCCTCTCATAAAACCAGGGACACCTCAGTCTCTTAATCCTGTTTCCCACAGCCCACAGTTGCTCATTCTGTTCCCCAGTGCAAGCCTTGTATATGCCTAGCCTGTGGTGTCCTCCTCCGCCTGGCTGTGAAAATGTGTGATCAGTAAACTTCTCTATATTAGTCTGTTTCACGCTGCTGATAAAGACATACCAGAGAATGGGAAGAAAAAGAGGTTTAATTGGACTTATATTTCCAAATGCCTGGGGAGGCCTCAGAATCATTGCAGGAGGTGAAAGGCTCTTCTTACATGGTGGTGGCAAGAAAAAATGAGGAATATGCAAAAGCGGAAACCCCTGATAAAACCATCAGATCTTGTGGGACTTATTCACTACCATGAGAACCATATAGGGGAAACTACCCTCATGATTCAAATTATCTCCCACTGGGTACCCCCCCACAACACATGGGAATTATGGGAGTACAATTCAAGATGAGATTTGGGTGGGGACACAGAGCCAAACCACATCAACTTCTGTGAATCTTTATCTGTCCACTGAGGTGTTGTTTGTTTGTCTATCTTCGTAAACCATAATACTCAAAAATCTATTGGTTCAGTGGCTCCAACTGATCAAGGATTGTGCCAGGATTTTCGCTTATGTTAATATGTAATCATCCTAACAGCCCTCCAGTATTGCTGTTATCTTCATTTTACAAGTAAGGAAAACTCTCTGTGATTCAGAGAGATTAAGCAATTGCTCAGAGTTACAGAGAAAGTAATATTTGAACCCAGGTCTTATTCTAAATCTCACACTATTATCACCACCTTCCATTGTTTTGTTAAAGGTAAATTTATTCTGTATAAATATACAAGACAACATGCTATAACAATTTTTTTCAGGAAATAGGAAAATATCCTTAAAACGAACAAGCCACTGTTTCCCTAGTATCTCATTTTTCATTGACAGTGCTAAATAAAAAGCTCCCTAAATCACATATTAAGATTAATAATAAAAGTGGAATGAAGCTGGAACAATATTTGAAATGTGTGACATCCATTAGTATGGTTGTTTTGTGCTAGAAAGGGTACAAAAATGGGCCTAAAACACTGGGACTTCACTTTTGGTCTTGGGCTTTCTTTCACCAAACTTCTTGAGCTTCTCTATAATAGACTTATTTAAGTTGTCCTCATTTATGTTCTTTTAAACATGACTAGTCCCTAGAAAGTCTGAGTGAATGCACCAGAGGATGGATCCTAAAGAGACTTGGGAGTCTCCCTGAGGTTTACAAACTAATTGGTCTAAAGGTCCAAGTACTTTCTCCTCTATAATTCTTCTGTTATTCATATAAATGCTATGAGCTCCTTCTATTCTCTTCTATCAGTTTGAGTATTTGAAATAACTCATATTAATGGATTCATGCAGTATTTGTCCTTCTGTGACTGGTTCACTTCATTTAGCATAGTGTCCTCTAGGTCGATTCCTGTTGTCACAAATGAGAGGATTTTCCTCTTTTATAAGGTTGAATAATATTCCATTGTATTTACATACACCAGGTTTTCTTTCTCCCTTCATATGAAGATGGGGATTTGGGCTGTTTTCATATCTTGAATATTGTGAATAATGCTCAATGAACATAGGGGCAAATATCTCTTCAAGATCCTTATTCCCATTATTTTAGATTTGTACCCCAAAGTAGTATGGTTGGACCGTATGATAGTTCTATGTTCAATTATTTGAAGCACCTTCGTACTGTTTTCCATAGTGCCTACACCATTCTATATTCCCCTCAACAGTGTATATCAAGGTTTTGATTTCTCCACACCCTCACTGACGCTTATTATCTCTTATCTTCTTGATAATAGTCACCGTAACAGGTAGGAGGTGATATCTCATTGTGGCTTTAATTCGCATTTCCCTGATGAATAATGATGTTGAACAGCCTCTCATATACTTGTTGGACATTTGTATGTCTGTCTTTTTTTTTTGAGACAGAGTTTCGCTCTTGTTGCCCAGGCTGGAGTGCAATGGCATGGTCTCCGCTCACTGCAACCTCCACCTCCCAGGTTCAAGTGATTCTCCTGCTTCAGCCTCAGGGTAGCTGGTATTACAGGCACCCGCCACCATGCCCAGCTAATTTTTGTATTTTTAGTAGAGACAGGGTTTCATCATGTTGGCCAGGCTGGTCTCAAACTCCTTACCTCAGGTGATCCTCCTGCCTTGGCCTCCCAAAGTGCTGGGATTACAGGTGTGAGCCACCGTGCCCAGCCTTGTCTGTCTTTTTTAGAGAAATTTCTATTCACATCCTTTGCCCCGTTTTTAAAAAAGCAGGGTTTCTTCGTTTCACTAGTGTTTGTTTTTTGCTATTGAGTTGTAAGAGTTTATTATATATTTTAAATAATAACCCCTTATCAAATAGATGGTTTGCAAATATGTTTTCCCATTCTTTAGACTGCTTTTTCGATGTATTGATTGTTTGCTATGCAGGAGCTTTTCAGTTGGATGTAGTCGTACTTGTCTATTTTTGGTTTTGTTGCCTGTGCCTTTGGTGTAAAATCCAAGAAATCATTGCCAAGACCAATGTCAACAAGCTTTCCCACTTATATGAGGTACTTAAAATAGTCAAACTCATAGAGGGAGTGAATAAAATAGTGGTTGCCAAGAACTGGGGAGAGAAGAAAATAGGAAATCGCTACCTAATGGGTATAAAGTTTCAGTTATGCAAGATGAATAAGTTCTAGAAATCTGCTACACAACATCATACCTATAGCTAGTACGGTGTTTTGTGCTTTAAAATATGATAAGAGGATAGACCTCATGTTAGGTGTTCTAACCACAAAAGCAAAACGTCAAAAAAAATACACACAGACATACACGCAGGAACATAGGGAAATTTTTGGAGGTGATGCATAGGTTTAGTACCTTGATTATGGTGTCGGTAGCACAAATGTAGACATAAGTACAAACTTATAAAAATGTATACATTAAATATAAGCATTTGTGAACATCAATTCTATTTCAGTAAAGAAATAAAAATATCACAGGAATCTATTTATATCTATCTCCTATACTCTTTCCTCATAAAAAGAAAACTAAATGGGGACATGATCTGGGAAGATTCTATTTACACAGACACTTCTAATTAAGGATGTACTTAACACCACAATTCACTTCCTAATTTCAACTTCTCTCATGACTCATGATTGCAGTTATAATGTATTGAGAGTATATGTGATAGACACTTGCTATACATTACTTGCTATATATACATCACTGCGTTTCTGCATGTAATTATGTTCTCACAATAATTATTTCCACTTATCAATGAATTAGTCAATGCTTAGACATATAAAATACATTTATGTCATGTGATTAATAAATGGAAAAAGTCAGGAGTCAAAATCAGGTCCAATTCTGCAGCCTATACTTGACTCATATGGCTGGACAGAATGATTTGGAATCACCACAATTTGCTTTGAAGGCAAAAGCTGCTCGTGAACATATTTTTTGGTAGAGGCCGGTCTTTTCACTGGCTTGCCTGCTGCCTACTTGCTTCCTAAAAATATACTGTTGATTGTTCGTAGCTTCAGAGAAAATCATTTTTCCATAAAATGCCCATTATAGTGTGTCAATGAACATGATAACATGCATAATTTACCTTGGGCGAGTATGTAATTAGAAAATTAACCTTTTACTTTTCTCCCATTAATCAGTTATAGAAAATGATAGAAGAATAACACATTAACAACCATGTCCACTGTGCTATTTTGCTTTCAATTTCTAAGTTACTAGATAGAAAGAAAATGCTCAAAGACAAGAGCCCGAATATGTTAAGGAGAGATGGCATTTTGCACATATATGGTGACTTACTCCCCATATTTTCCATATCCCTTCAAATATTCTTAATAGTTTCTTTAATTGGAGGCAGCATTTTACTCAAATGAGACAGTAAATTCAGGATTCTATTCTTTACTTTTAAAATAATCCTTACTTTTCAAAAAGCATGACATTTGTATAAGGTTTATGTGTGCCTCCATGAAAGGGTCAGAAACATGTAAAATTGAGTGTGCTGTGTCCTGAGAAATAGAGAGGAACCAGCAGCTCCACTGCCAGATCCTATCCTCCCTCTACAGATGTGGACTTGCTTTCTTACCTTCGAGAAAAGCATAATTATCTAAATGAGAGAATGTGGAGTCATTCTCATCAAATTGAAAGATTTGAATGCCTCTAACTCTGGAACTCACAGATGATCAGCAGCATTCTCTTTGTGTTTTGAAATCACGGGGTTGATTTTAGGCATGTCATCTGTGATACTTCATTTCTCAGAGATCCTACAATGTGTGAGAAGGTAGAAAAATCTAAGATATATTAAAATTATATGTGCCAGAGGGGGAGGCATTGAATCAGTGGACTTGGCCAAGTATTACTGGCTGACTGGTTTTTAGCACATTACTTAAGTTCTGAGATCCTTATTTGTTCTCTTTGCAAAATGGGACTTTTACTTTTCTTGGTTCCTCAAAGAACTTTTAAAAAGAAGAATTGGGGTTAAAAAGTATATGCCAAACATTATAAGTGTATGACATATGAAATGTTATTCCTATCTGCTGGTAACTTTAAGTGGATCAATTTTGATTTCTATAGCAAACCCAAGGTAAAGGCAGGATTCTGTCTTCTTAGCCTCAAATTCTCTGTAAATATAACTTTCATGCTCCAAAAATGTCATATATTTCCTTAGCACAGGGGTCATTCATATATCACCTGTGACCTTGAAACCTTTACCTTTCAACCTCTTGCCTTATCCCCATCTGTGGTAGGCTAGTTAATGCCCCTTAAAAGATCTGTTATCTCCTAATGCCCTTAAGTTATACATTTCACCCCATATTTAGAAAAGGTCTTTGCAGAAGTGATTAAGAATCTTGAGATGGGGCAATTCTGCATTATCAAGTAGGGCCTCAATGAAATCATAAGGTTCTTGTAAGGGAATTTGATACAGGCAGAAGTAGAGAGAGATTTGATACAGGCAGAAGTGGAGAAGCAATGTGACCACTTAGACAGGGGAGGGAATTATGGGGCCACAAGTCAAGGAATGATGGCAGCCACCAGATGCTGGGAAAAGCAGGGATCAGATTCTTCCCTAAAGGATTCAAGGGGCATATGGTACTGTGTATATCTTGATATCTGCACAGTGTAACGATTTTACATTCTGGCCTTTAGAGTGTTAAGCGAATAAATGTGTGATTTATGAAGTCACCAAGTTTGCCATAATTTGTAACAGCAGCCATAGGAAACGAGAACAGTGCCCCTCCCATCAGACCAAAGATAATTCTAGCCAAAATGCAGAATGACTATGCAGTCTCTTTCCAAATATCTAACTTATTCCTCACCCATCTTCTTTACTGCCCCTTTCTAGCTCTTGAGCATTCATCTTAAGACTTTGCAAAATTCACTATTACCTTCCCAATGAGAAACTGAGGGATGCATTATCTTCTCTCATGAATGCTTCTTTGCTTGCATCCTAGGTCATTTATGACACAAAAGGAACACTTTTAGATGATGAAGATTGTTGGAGTTAAATGAGTTGTAAAATATGAAGTGGAGTCTCCCAAGTGGAATGATTTAGATAAATTTCTCTTTGACGGTGTGAGGATAGATCTGAAAATTTTTATTGAGATTATTTCATTTTCCTTTCTATAGTGAATTGTTATACATTATGTGTCTTAGCAGATTCTCGTAAGACATGTTGAATGGAAAGATGAAGTATTCTATCTATCTCTTCAGATTTTCCTTTCCGCTCCTTTCAACCCATGCTGCTGGCTTAAAAACACTTTTCATTGGAAATTTAGTGCCTCTGTTTTTACTGTGAAACAAAACAAAATAAAACAACTTTAAACTAAAGAAACTCTTAACGCTATAGCGTTAAGAAAAACAATGAATGAAACTTCTTGAAAGGTGATATATATTATATATTTTATACATAATATATTTATATATATTATATATAAAATTAGAAATGTGAACAAACAATATATGTGTGTGTGTAGTGAAAAAGGTTATTTTAAATATATATTTATACACACACACACACACGTGTATGTGTGTGCGTGGCTTAAAAACCAGAAATTTATTTTCTTATACTTCTGGAGGCTAGAAGTCCAAGATCAAGGTGTCCATAGGATTGGTGTCTGGTGAGGTCTCTCTCCTTGGCTTACAGTTGGCTGCCATCTAACTGTGTCATAATATATATTCTTTAATATATTTTAATATAAGTAGGGTAAGAAAAAATAATTTTGTTCACATTTCTAAATTTTTCACTGTTGGCTGCAAGATTTTTCTTTTCTGTATAGGCTAATATTCTGCTGTTTCTGCCACTTTTTAGAATTAACTAACCACAATTGATATGAGTGAATTTACCCAGTTGGCAATGACTTAAAAACTGTAGTGAAAAAGGCTATTTTAAATTAGTGTATATTGAATTAAAGAGCTGTTTGTCAGAGATCGTCAGTGAATGAGAAACATCTGTACATGTCAACTAGGTCATTGAGATATCCTCTAATATCCAGTGTCTAAGAGAGAATATATTTCTTTATGGCTTTAATGTACTGTGTACTAAGTACAAATAAATACTCAGATTTTTATGTCTAAATACCATTAATAGCATTTTTATGTCTAAAACCACAAAATGATTTTTAAAATAATGCTACTAAACATAGTGCAAAATAAATTGTTAAAACAGCTAACGGGGAAAAAAATTATCAATTAAGTGAAAAGGAGAATAATTTACGGCTTTAACTAGCACATTTGTACAGATCTCTAGCATACTGGTATATTTCTTTTTCTTTTTCTTTCTTTCTTTTCTTTTTTTTTTTTTTTTTTTTTGAGATGGAGTTGCCCAGGCTGGAGTGCAGTGGCGTGATCTCGGCTCACTGCAACCTCTGCCACCCGGGTTCAAGCAATTCTCCTGTGTCAGTAGCTGGGACTGCAGGCACGCGCCACCACACCCAGCTAATTTTTATGTTTTTAGTAAAGACAGGATTTCACCATCTTGGTCAGGCTGGTCTCGAACTCCTGACCTCAGGTGATCCACCCGCCTCAGCCTCCCAAAGTGCTGGGATTATAGGCGTGAGCCACCGCGCCCAACCTGCATACTGGTATATTTCTAATGCTTATCGCTGCAGCCATTTATCTTTTAGCCTTTGCCCCCATTCTTTTACGTATTTATTATATCACTGTGTGTGTTTGTATGTGAGTGTGTGTTTGTTTTAATTAGTAAGTCAAATGAAGGAGTAAGTTAGAAAATTCTAGACTGGGGATAATATAGGCAAAAATAAGAAAAACAGATGGCCTAGCAAAAAAGTAAAGGAGTTTGCGCAAAGAAAGACTAAGGCAGTCAATATTAAACTATTTATTTCAGTGAATGAAATCAGATATTTTGAAGCATATTTTTGATCTGGGTACTGATGATAAATGTATACTCCTAAAAAAAATACATTAACTGGTATCCCTGTAACTAGTGTACTTTTCTGAATATGTTACAAATTTTAAAATTTCACTTAGAAGTGTGAAATAAAGTGCCCAAGACATTGAAATGCATGCAATGAAGAGAGGGAAAAACTTAAAAATAATCCTATTTTTCTCATATTTTTGAGAATTTGCCCCTTTTAAAGAAAAACATTTTACATTTGATTTAACTCAGCTGCTAATATTGTTCAGTTTGTTAGATATATGTTATTGGTTTGGGTCAGTTACAATTAATTTACCATTCTATGAACAATGAGTTTACATGTCACTATATTCTTATTTTTTAATTCTGAATATTAAAGTTTAAAAGTTTTAATTGTCAAGAGTTAATTTCAAAAGCACCTTTCCATTAGGTAGGAAACACAAGATGCATTTTATACTTTCCTTATGTAGAAAGTTTGGAACAACAAAGGCATTCCATTATTTTCCTGGCATTAAGTAACTTTAAGTGAAGCCAGGGTCTTGTCTTGTATTAAATTTTTTTGGTCTTGTATTAAATTTTTTTTCAAAAAAAAAAAAAGGATTGAGGGCTTAGGGTAAGGTTTCCAAAGAACAGTTTCCAGAAAAAAAGTTGAGAAATTTTGTATTGAGAATAAGAAATATTTTATTAGTGTTGGTATAGACTTGCATTCACATTTCCACTTGATTTTACATATTTAAAAATGTGAACACTTCCCTAAATAACAGAGGTCAAATTATAAAGTATATATTCTGCTTAATGTTCACAATATTGAGAATGCACATTTTATATGGAAATTTGGAGAGTTAGGAGTTTCTAGTCCTGCAGGGAGTTAAGGCAAAGAATATTCAAAGACACAGAAATATTCAAAGGTATAGTAAGATTTTTCCAGATCTTTTTCTTAAGAAAAAAATTTCAGTATTGCACCTGATGTCTTAGTGTTAGCTGTCAGTCATCTTGACAAGTGGAGATATTTAAGGTCAAATATTGAAAATGGAATTTGGGAGAGGGTGGATAACTTATGTCTTGGATGAAAGTGGAAAAAAATAAATGGAAAAATGTGAGTATGCTTCCATTAGAAAAAAATAGATGAAAGCATTTCCATGAACAGGTTAGTATAATAATAATCATTGGAGAGCTGCAAGTAGATAATGAGAAGGATGTGGAGAAAATGAGAACATCTTCATTTTTGGAGAAATGTTGGTGGACAAATTAGAAAAAAATTTAGACCTAAACTGGGGCTCTGGCATTTGCAGTTTTCTTCCTTTGGGAAGAATTCAGGTTCATATCAGCTTTTGTATTACTGTAAAAGAAAATAATAAATCAGTTAGCACCACAGATATTGGTTCAGAAGTTTCTAGACTTACTGGGTATACAGATTGCCCTCTCATTCAGGGGTTGTTAAATTTACCTGGTAATTTACATGAAAAAATATTGTAGCACCTCTCAAACTTATTTTATTTCAATAGTTTTTGGGGAACAGGAAGTTTTTGGTTACATGAATACGTTCTTTATGGTGATTCCTGAATTTGGTGCACCCATCACCTGAGCACTGTTCACTGTAACCAATGTGTAGCCTTTTATCCCTAACCCCACTCCTACCCTTCCTCCTGGTTCCCCAAAGTCCATTATATCATTCTTATGCCTTTGCATCCTTATAGCTCCCACTTATAAATGAGAATATGCAATGTTTGATTTTCCATTCCTGAGTTACTTAGAATACTGGTCTCCAACTCCATCCAGGTTGCTTCAAATGCCATTATTTCAATCCTTTTTATGGCTGAGTAGTATTCCATGGTGGATATATATACACACCCACCCACCCACACACATATATAGAGACACACATATATATGATATATATCATATATATATATATCACATTTTCTTTATCCGCCCGTTGGTCAATGGGCATTTATGCTAGTTCCATATTTTTGCAATTGTGAATTGTGCTGCTATAAACACGCATGTGGAAGTGTCCTTTTTATATAATGACTTATTTTCCTTTCCTTTGGGTAGGTACCCAGTATTTGGATTGCTTGATTGAGTATTTGGATTGCTTGATTGAATAGTAGTTCTACTTTTAGTTCTTTAAGGAATCTCCATACTGTTTTCCATAGTGGTTGTGCTAGTTTACATTGCCAACAGTAGTAAAAAAGTGTTCCCTTTTCACCACACCCACACTAACATCTTTTTTTTTTTTTGATATTTTAATCATAGCCATTCTTAGAGGAGAAGGTGGTATCTCATTGAGGTTTTAATTTGCATTTCCCCAGTCATTAGTGATTTTGATCATTTATTCATATGCTTGTTGGGCATTTGTATATCTTCTTTCAAGGACTGTCTATTCACGTCCTTTGCTCATTTTTATATGGGGTTATTGTTTTCTTCTTGCTTATTTGTTTGAGTTGCTTGAAGATTCTGATATTAGTCTTTTGTCAGATGCTTAGTTTGTGACTATTTTCTCTCACTCTGTGGGTTGTCTGTTTACTCTGCTATTATTTTATTTTTCCTATGCAGAAGCTTTTTTTTGCTTCCCTTTTAAAACATAAATTCCAATTTCATATCATCTCTCTCAAGTACAAAGTTCCACAGATCTTGAGGGCTTAGGCCAATGCCACCAGTCTCTTTGCTAAAGCATAGCAAGAGTGACCTTTGCTCCATTTCCCAATAAGTTATTCATCTCCATCTGAGTCTACCTCAGCCTGGACTTCATTGTTCATATTATTATCAGTATTTTGGTCAAAACCATTCAAAAAGTCTATAGGAATTTCCAAACTTTCTTACATCTTCCTGTCTTCTTCTGAGCCCTCCAAACTGTTCCAACCTCTACCTGTTACCTAGTTCCAAAGTTGCATCCACATTTTTAGATTGTCTTTATAGCAGTGCCCCACTCTCTACAGCATAACTTTCTTGTATTAGTTTTGTTTCCTCACTGCTATAAAAAAATACCCTAGACTGGGTAATTTATAGAGGAAAGATGTTTAATTGGCTCACAGTTCCACATAAATGAGGAAGCCTCAGGAAACTTACAATCATGGCAGAAGGCTAAGGGGAAACAAGGTATATCTTACATGGTGGCAGGCATGATTCAGAGATTGAGAAAGAGTGAGAGAGAGCAAGAAAGCAGGGAAAACTGCCACTTATAAAACCATCAGATCTCATAAGACCTCATTCACAATCATGAGAACAGTATGGGGGAAACTGCTTCCATGATCCAATCACCTCCCACCAGGTTCCTCCCTCAATACATGGGGATTACAGTTTGAGGTGAGATTTGGGTAGGGACACAGAGCCAAACCCTGTCAGATGGCTTTTATTTCCTTGAGGCATATCCCTTCTATGCCAATCTTGCTGAGGGTTCTTTTTTTTTTTATCATAAAGGGATGCTGGATTTTGTCAAATGCTTTTTCTGTGTCTATTGAGATGATCATATGGTTTTTGTCTAACTTATTTTTAATCATAGGCCTTTACTCAATAAGATTATGTCACAATTAGCTCAGACACTATGATAGTGAATTAAAGTAGACAGTCTCAAAGCACATGGCGAATGATTTAACTAGTCTGGGAAGTAAGAACATGGCAGAAGTCACAGTTAAGCAGAGCCTTGAGGAATGATGTGCTACCAGGTAAAACTGTGAGTGTATTTTAGAGGAGGGTAAATAGTGCTCCACACAGAGGCAAAAGCACATGAAAAGGCTGACTAGGTGTATCAGCATATTAGTGCATTAGAAAAAAGGCTGACTAGGTGTATCAGCATATTAGTGCATTAGAAAAAGAGTGATACATTTGGGAGAAACTGAAGGAAACCCAGTGGTGCTGGGAAGCAGAAAGCAGGTGGCAGCACCATTTGAAGTAAAGGCAGAGAATCAGAAAATAAAGAGTCTTATATTTTTTCTAAAAAAAGGCTTTATTCTGAATACAATAGAGAGCCATTGGAGTAAACAGATGATAATATCTGTGTTTTTGAATGTTTACTGGCTGCAATAAGAAAAGTGGGTTGGAAGGTGATTCATGCAAAGCTATTGAGTAGTCTAGATGAGAGATGATGGTGGTATGGCCTGCAATGGGGAAAGTTGGATGAACAAAATTTAGTACATTCAAGAGGGACTTGGTAAAGTCTTAACACTGTATTACATAACTTGAGTGAGAAAGTGGTTGAAGTGGTTGAATAGCTCATGGCTTTCTGGTTTGTGTATCTGAATATATAACTCAACCATACAAGGGATACTGACATTGGAATAATATCACATTTGATATGTAAGCAAGCCTATTGGTTAAGTTTGAGGATAATGACATCAACATATCTTTGAAATATCTAAGTAGAGATGAAAAAATAAGTGGAATAGAGGAGAGGTTTTGTTTACCATATACTATAAAATGAATGATATTTAAAGCCAACAATGTATGACATTGCTCACAGTGTGAGAAGAGAGAGCCTAGGCCTGAGCTTTGAGGAATTTTAACCAAAAAAAATAGGAGAGAGGAAAAAATCCAGTATCGGTCATTGATTGGTTGCAAACTATGAGTCTTTCTAAAATAGTTAACAACAATCTTGAATGCTACTGAGAACTCAAAAAGCTAAGGATTGAAAAATGTTTAACTGAATTTAGAGAGGACTCTTTGTATAGATTAAGTGAGTCCAGAGAGCCTGTTCTTCTCCCCAAGATGGAGACGAGATAACAAAGACAGTGCAGATAATGTTTCTAACAAAGACAGTGCAGATAATGTTTCACAGAGTTTAGCTAGAAATGGAGAGAGAAGTATAGTAGTGATTGAGCAGAAAGTGGGGCGAAGGGATCCTTTATGAGAAAGGATAAACAATGAGAGAGGTTAAATATGTAAAGAAGCATGAATAATCAATGCTGTAAAGGTCATGAAGAGGTAGAGAATGGAATCCAAGCAACAGACATGGACCTTAGATAGGAAAAGATAACCTGCTGAAATAAACTAGGAAATTGGAGAAGTTAAGATTGTTAAAGGAGTTGTAAAAGTCTGAAATACTTGTGGAATGTGACAGAGCAAACAGATCAGAGAAACACAGATCAATTTTTGGGTCATGTTGAGATTGCATTTGTGCTTGGTAATCATAAATTTAAAGTGGAACCAATCTGCACTTTTGTGTGACCTTTTCCAATAGGGCACAGTTATCTTAGTTCTGAATGTAATAGATGGGAAATGCAATAGATAGATTTATCTAGTTTGAGAGTTTTGCTAGATATGAAAAATAAAAAGAGAAGCAGATGTGATAAACTATGCTACTGACAAGTATAAAATTGAAATTATGGACTTTCTTTTGAATAAGGAGTAAAATAATGTTATCTCAAATAAGTGCAGCTGTTTCTATCTTTGTGCAAGTAAGGTTTGCAAAGATATAAAAACTATGGTCAAATAAGTACAAAATCTCCCAACCAAAAGAGAAGTAAAGAATACCGAGACTGCATCTACCATTGTGTTTACCTGAAAGATCTACACTGAGCTATCTTGAGGTTGCAGTGGGTAGGTAGGCTTACTTTTTCTGTTACTCTTCTAATTTACTCTGTCTTCATTTTTTCAGTTGGTTGTTTATAAGAGCTCACAGAGCCCTCAATTTGTCTGAGTTATTTCTGTCAGACACTCGTAGGAACACCTTTATAAGCATTAAACTTAAAAATAATAAAACCATGGAAATTATATGTTTTAATCCTCTCATTTTAAAGATGATGTATTGAAACCCAAAGAGGTGATGTATCAAATAAGAACATAGAATGATTAAGAAAGCTATAACTTAAGCTCAAATACCTTGAACCTTAACATGGGCAAATCATTCATAGCCTTAATTGTCACTGACATAATGTGTTGCAGATTCATATGTTGGTATTGCAGAAGATGAGCCAGACAAAGCATATCTAAATAAATTAATATTTAATATTACTTTAGGGGCTGTTACACCTTGAGGTACAGTGTAGTTGTTTTATAAAATTGTGGCTTTCTAAATATTCTTCAAATTTTTCTACCAAAAAGACTATCCTCTCACTACTTTTAAGAATATTGCTAAATGCTATACAATTTAACTGTTTGCCCCTTTTGAAATTCATGTTAAAACTTAATCCCCATTTTAATAGTATCAAGAGGGTGGGAAATCTGACTACAGTATTTAAAGGTGGGAACTTTGGGAGGTAATTAGAATTAAATAAGTTTGTGAGGGTGGGACATTAGTAGCTTTGTAAGAGGAGAATAAGACCCTGAACTATCACACTAAGCCCCCTAACCATGTGATGCCCTATACTGCCTTGAGATTCTGAAGAGATGCCTTACTAGCAAAAGGTCCTTCACCAAGCATAACCCCTATACCTTGTGTTTTCCAGCCTTCAGAACTGTAAGAAGTAAGTTTCTTCACTTTAAATATTACCCAGTCCTAGGGATTTAGTTATGGCAACAGAAAACAGCATATGACACTAACAGACAAAATATTTCACATAATTTTAGGGAACCATTTGTGAGATATTAAAAAGTCTTACATAAGGCATTACCAAGAATGATATCCTGAAATTTGGCAAATGAAATATATTAAACAAATATGACCACAGGGCACATTTCAAAATGATAATAAAGTTACCTTGGTACATTCAGATCACATTTTGATCTCATCTGAAAAGACAGAAAGAAGAAGAAATATTAAATAAAAATACACAAAGTTTTATAACCATTATTCCTGGTATTTCATTGCTCTTGAAAGATACTAGTCAAATTTTAGTACTTTCAGTAAATAAGCAAGCAAAGAAACAAATAAATAAAATCTAAAGAAAGAAAGAAATTGTGGATAGTAGATCAATGCTTTGTTCAAACCCATACTTTTTCAAATATACACTATGGTGATGTGTAGGCACAATGACAGTTCCACCAAGTAGGAAAAATGGACCTTGAATTCAGTAAAGAAAAACACTTTTAGCAGAATGCTTATGTTCATTAAGAGAAAATTAATAAGTTTTTAGTTTCTATAGGACTTACTTACAAACAAAAGATGGTTAAAAAATGGAAATTAATAGGTGTAAAGGTAAACTTGATGGCATTTTTCACCATAAGCAGTTGTGAGTATTGATTCTTAAGAGATGTAAACATTAATTGACAAAATTAAGAGGAATGTCGAGGAAGACAATAAAAAATGCACTTCTCACTCTTACAGAGTATTTTGGAAACTCATTTACTCTTCTTTCTTTCTTCTTATTCTGTATAATTTATTATGTAATTTATTATGTTTTGTTTGAGTTTTGGTCTAACATTTACCTAAATTTGAACTATCTTCTCATTGTAAAGAAAATAGTTCTAAGACTAAAATCTCATAAGCATGAGATTAAAGAGTACCTTCCAAAAGGGTGGAAAAAAGGTGTAAGCAGCAGTGCCTTTTAAAAAAAGATACTTTAAATGGCAGTAAACTCCAACTCTGTCTACTTAATAATTTTTTCTTAGACAAATTCAATTAAAAAAAGATACTTTAAATGGCAGTAAACTCCAACTCTGTCTACTTAATAATTTTTTCTTAGACAAATTCAATATAGTGTTAAAATAGAAAGAAGAGCTAATTTATCCTCAGCTTAATAATATCAGTTGACTTCATTAAAATTTAAAATTGAATATCACATCAGAAAAGTCAGCTACAGTATGGATTTAGAGAAAGGTAACAGTCACAAGATTAAGGTACCCATTGCCTACACACAGTGTGAATCCTATGTGAAGTATGAATACTCACCCACCAATGGTTTCATGTAATGTGCTTGTGTAAATAAAATGACTTCTTCTATGGGAGTGCCATCAGCAAGATTCTAGAGTAAGAAGTCTTGGGCCCAACTCACCAACAACTAGTAACTATCCATAGAATAGAACATCCTTTTAAAAACTCCAACATCTGGAAATAATCCTGAGATACTCATATGGCAAGCAGAAGGAAACACAATCTGAATTTCGAAGGGTAGGAGGAATGGTCTCACTCCAAACAAGCAGGCATGGTGCCAGACAGAGAGAGTTTTCCTTAACTCAGTTTTATTTTTTTAGAGAGAAAGAAAAACAAAAACTGAATCCAGCTTCCCTAGCATTCTCAGATAGCCCAGTCAGGACTGACTTCCCAGGGAACAGTGGTAAAATCAACATGGCTTGACTGCCTGGTGAGTCAGGTAGAAACAAAGAGGACTAGCACACAGATCTTCGTGGCACCTCTGCTTTCCTGCCAGCTGCAGAACTTGATCAGAAATATCTGCCAATCTCATAATACACCGGCAAAGCTGAGACGGTAGCCTTTAGAAGTAGGATAGGAAGCACAATCTAGCTTAAGCTCCTAGACTGCCTTCCTCCCAACCCAGCCTCAGAACCGCGCCTGCCCCACCCCCTTCCCAGTGATCTCATCCAGGAAGAGAGACTTCTACCCTGTGGATCTCAGATAAGTAAAGGGGCTCTACTGACTAATGATCCTGCTTAGGAATTAGGAAGGAAGACTGCCACCTCTGTGCATTTTGGAGAAACAGAGCTGCTAGTACTGCTTCAACCAGGAAATCAAGCAGCCACCTGACTCAGCCAAAGGCCAACCCCACAGCTCAACCCAGACAGGGAAGCAATCTCTAATTTCATACTTCTAAAGGAGCATAGCCTCAGGTCATTTCCCTGCCTAACCTCAGAGCCCAACCTGCAGCCCTTGCCAAACTGCAGATAACAAAGAGTGAGATTATCCAGCCAGGGAATAAATCCTGTGACTGGCCGACCAGAAGCCTATGCAGTACTGAGCCAGCAGCTCCACCTGAAAGCAGAGCCAGCCAGTGGTCTCACCAGTCAACAGACCTCAGCTAGTAGCCCCTGACAACATGAAAGCAATGGCAGCACCCCAGCTCACTAGATAACTCACAACAAGCTCTGCCTCCATAATGTCATCATTAGCTGGCCTTACATAATCATAGGCTAGATAAATAATGAAGCTCTACACCTGCCAAAGAATATCTGTAAAGGCCAGAAGAAGGAGATGTCTCCTCAAGTGCATAGACAACAACATAAGGACATAGGATTCTAAAGAATCAGGAAGTCATGACGCCCCCAAAGAAAACTAATAAATCTACAATAACAGACCCTCCAACATGAAGATCTATGAAATGGCTGACAAAGAATTAAGAATAATATTCATTAAAAAGTTAGGTAAATTAAAAAAAACCTATAGAAAAACAATAAACACAAAGGTCAGATGAACGAAAAAAACAGACAAAAGAACCAGAGAGAAATCATAGAGATAAATAATACAAAGGCTGAAATGAAAAACTTAATAGAAAGCTTCAACAGCAGACTCACACAGAAGAAAAAGAATCAATGAGTTAAAAAACAAAACATTTGAAATTATCCAGTCAGAAGAGCAAAAAGATAATAAAGGAAGTCTAATGAATTATGAGACACCATCAAGAGACAGAATATTTATCAAATAGGATTTTCAGAAGAAATAGTATAAAAATCAGATCTGTTCATCAGAAAAAAAAAAGAGTGATAAAGATTTTTCAAGAAAAACAAAAGCTAAGGGAATTTATTAGCACCAGACCTATCTTCCAAGAAATGCTAAAGGGAGTTTCTCAAGCTTAAAGAAAAGGACATTAGTAACACAAAAACATCTGAAAGTTAAAAACAAAACAACAACTCACTGGTAGAAGTAAGCACACAGTCAAATTCAGAATATCCTAACAGTGTTATAGTAGTGTGTAAATCACATATATCTTTAATATAAAGGTTAAAAGGCAAAATTATTAAAATAATAATATTTACATAAATTCCTAAGGGATATGCAATATAAAAATGTATATTTTGACATCAAAAACTCACTCAGAATGTACAGATGAGAACTGGGGTTAATATGTAGAGACTTTTCTAAAATATTGCAATTAAAGTTAAGTTGTATCAGCTTAAAATAATCTCTTATGTGTAATGTTTTTTGTAAGCCTCATGGTAATCACAAAGCTAAAATCTATAGTAGATACATTAAAGATAAAAAAGCAAAGAATCAAAACTTACTGTTAAGGGAAGTCACTTAGAAAGTAAAATAGGAAGAAACAAACTACAAAACAACTAGAAAATAATTAACAAACTGGTGATCATAAAGTTTACCTATCAATAATCACCTTGAATACTATGGACCTCAAATATGTCTGGCAGTAGACTTTTCAGTGGAAACCTTACAGGCTAGGAGAAATAGGCATGACATATTTAAAGTGCTGAAGATTAAAAAAAAAAAAAGGATATCCTTCAAACATGAAAATAAAGATTTTCCAAGATAAACAAAATCTGAGGGATTTCTCAATATCAGACCTATCCTACAAACAGAAAGAAAAGAACATTAATGAGCAATAAATAATCAACAGAAGGTAGAAAATTCAGTGATAATAGTAAGTACACAGAAAATCACAGAATATTATAACACTGTAAATGTATTTGTAAACTACTCTTATCCTAAATAGAAAGATTAAATATGAACCAATCAAAAATAATAAGTACAGGCCAGTTGCGGGGGCTCACACCTGTAATCCCAGCACTTTGGGAGGCCGAGGCGGGTGGATCACGAGGTCAGGAGATCAAGACCATCCTGGCTAACATGGTGAAACCCCGTCTCTACTAAAAATACAAAAAATTATCTAAATATACATTCACCGAACATTGGACCACCCAGATATATAAAGGAAATATTAGAGCTAAAATAAGAGATAGGCCCCAATACAGTAATAGCTGGATACTTCAACACTTCACTTTCAGCATTGGACAGATCTCCATATAGAAAATCAACAAAGAAACATCAGACTTAAGCTGCACTATAGACCAAATGGATCTGATAGATATTTACAGAATATTTCATTCAATAGCTGCAGAATACACCTTCTTTTCCTCAGCACATTGATCATTCTCAAGGATAGACTATATGTAAATCACAAAATAAGTCTTAAAACATTCAAAAACTTGAAATAATATCAAGCATTTTCTCTGACAACAATGGAATACAACTAGAAATTAATAACAGAGGAATTTTGGAAACTATACAAATACATGGAAATTAAACAATATGCTTCTGAATGACAGATGGACCAATGAAGAAATTAAAAAATTTCTAGAAACAAATGATAATGGAAACACAACATACCCAAACCTATGAGATATAGCAAAAGGAGTACTAAAAGGGAAGTTTATAGCTATAAAAGATCAGAAAAGAGTAAAAAGATAACAGTATAACAATGTCATAAAGAGTAAAACTTAAAATAAACAATGTAACAATGCATGTTAAAGAACTGGAAAAGCAAGAGCAAACCAAACCCAAAATTAGTAGAAAAAAAGAAATAATAAAGATCAGAGTAGTGATAAATGAAATTGAAATGAAATAAATACAAAAAATCAATGTAACAAAAGTTGGTTTTTTAAAAATGTAATTAAAATTGACAAAACTTTATCTCAACTAAGTAAAAAAGGGAAAAGATACAAATAAATAAAATCAGAAGTGTAAAAAGAGACATCACAAATGATACTGAAGAAATTTTAAAAAATCATTAGTGACTATTATGAGTAACTATATCCCAGTAAATTGGAAAATCTAGAAGAAATGAAGAAATTCCTAGGTACAGACAACCTACCAAGATTGAACCGGAAAGAAATCCAAAACCTGAACAGACAAATAACAAGTATAGATATTGAAGGCGTACTAAAATGTCTCCCAGTAAAGAAAAGCCCAGAACAAGTGGTTTCAATGCTGAATTATACCAAACATTTAAAGAACTAATACCAATCTTACTCAAAATATCCAAAAAATAGACCACGATGCAATACTGCCAAACTCATTCTACAAGGCCAGTATTACCCACATACCAAAACCAGAAAAAGACACTTTAAGAAAACAAAACTACAGCCCAATATCTCTGATGAATACTGATGCAAAAAATCCTCAAGAAAACACTAGCAAATAGAATTGAACAATACATTAGAAAGATTATTCATCATGCTCAAGTGGGATCTATCCTTGAGAGGCAAAGATGGTTCAGCATACACAAATTAAACAATGTGATACAACAGAATAAAGAATAAAAAACATATGATCATTTCAATTGATGCTGAAGAAGCATTTGATACAATGCAACATCGTTTTATGACAAAAACCCTCAAAAAACTGGGAATAGAAGGAACATACCTTAATATAATGAAACCCCTACATGACAGACCCACAGCTAGTATCATACTGGATGGGGAAAAACTGAAAGCCTTTCCTCTAAGATCTGGAACATGACAAGGACACCCATTGTACCACTGTTATTAAGCATAGTACTATTATAGATAGAGGAATCAGATGAGAAAGATATAAAGGGCGTCCAAATTGGAAATAAAGAAGTCAAATTATTCCTGTTAGCAGATGATATGATCTTATATTGAAAAAACCTAGATTCCACAAGAAAACTATTAGAACTGATAAACAAATTTAGTAAAATTTCAGTAAACAAAATCAACATATAAAAATCAGTAGCATTTCTATATACCAACAGTGAATAATAAGAAAAAGAAATTTAAAAAATAATTCCCACCAGGTGTGGTCTCACGCCTGTAATCCTAGCACTTTGGGAGGCCAAAGTGGGTGGATTATGAAGTCACGCTATCAAGACCATCCTGGCCAACATGGTAAAACCCCATCTCTACTAAAAATACAAAAATTAGCTGGGTGTGGCTGCATACACCTGTAGTACCAGCTACTGGGGAGGCTGAGGCAGGAGAATTGCTTGAACCCAGGAGGCAGAGGTTGCAGTGAGCTGAGATCACACCACTGCACTCCAGCCTGGGTGACAGAGTGAGACTCCATCTCAAAAAAAAAAAAAAAGGCAATTTCATTTACTATAGTCACACAAAATTAAACACATAGGAATTAATTTAACCAAAGAAGTAAAAGATCTCTAATGAGAATGATAAAACACTGATGAAGGAAACTGAAGAGGAAACCAAAAAGTGGAAAACATTCTATGCTAATGAAGTGGAAGAATAAATATTAAAATGTCTGTACTACCCAAAGCAATCTACAGGTTTAATGCTATTCCTATCAAAATACCAATGACATTCTTCACAGAAGTAGAAAAAATTCTAAATTTTATATGGAACCACAAAAGACCCAGAATAACCAAAACTATCCTAAGCAAAAGAACAAAGCTGGAGGAATTACATTAACTGACTTCAAATTATACTACAGAGCTATAGTAACCAAAACAGCATTGTAGTAGCATATAAACAGACATATAGACCAATGGAACAGAATGGAGAACCCAGAAATAAATTCACACACCTACAGTGAATTCATTTTTAACAAAGTTGCCAAGCACTTACACCAGGGAAAAGACAGTTTCTTCAATAAATTGTGCTGGGAAAACTGTATATTCATATGCCAAGGAATAAAACTAGACCCCATCTCTTGCCATATACAACAATCAAATAAAAATGTATTAACAACTTAAATTTAGGACCTCAAACTATGAAACTGCTACAAGAAAACATTAGGAAAATTCTTCAGGACATTGGTCTGAGCAAAGGCTTTTGAGTAATACCCCCCAAACACAGGCAACCAAATAAAAAATTTGACAAATAGGATCACATCAAGCTAAAAAGTTTCTACAGGGTATAGAAAGATGGCCAAATAGGAATATCTCTGGTTGGCAGCTCCCAGTGTGATCAACACAGGAGATGGGTGATTTCTGCATTTCCAGCTGAGGTACCTGGTTCATCTCACTGGGACTGGTTGGACAGTGGGTGCAGCCCACAGAGAGTGAGCCGAAGCAGGGCAGGGCATCGCCTCACCCGGGAAGCACAAGGGGTCAGGGGATTTCCCTTTCCTAGCCAAGGGAAGGCATGACAGACTGTACCAGGGAAAAATGGGAAACTCCTGCCCAAATACTGCACTTTTCCAATGGTCTTAGCAAACAGCAGACCAGGAGATACTATGCCACACCTGGCTCGGCGGGTCCCACGCCCACAGAGCCTTGCTCAGTGCTAGCACAGCAGTCAGAGATTGACCTGCAAGGCAACAGCCTGGCGGGGGGAGGGGCGTCCGCCATTGCTGAGGCTTGAGTAGGTAAACAAAGTGGCCTGGAAGCTCGAACTGGGTGGAGCACACTGCAGCTCAGCTAGGCCTGCTGCCTCTGTACACCACACCACTGGGGGCAGGGCATAGCTGAACAAAAGGTAGCAGAAACTTCTGCAGACTTAAACATCCCTGTCTGACAGCTCTGAAGAGAACAGTGGTTCCCCCAGCACAGAGTTTGAGCTCTGAGAATGGACAGACTGCCTCCTCAAGTGGGTCCCTGAACCCTGTGTAGTCTAACTGGGAGACACCTCCCAGAAGGGGATGACTTACACCTCATACAGGCGAGTGCCCTTCTGGGACAAAGCTCCTAGAGGAGGGATCAGGCAGCAATATTTCCTGTTGTGCAATATTTGCTGTTCTGCAGCCTCTGCTGGTGATACCCAGGCAAACAGGGTCTGGAGTGGACCTCCAGGAAACTCCAGCTGACCTGCAGCTGAGAGACCTGACTGCTAGAAGGAAAACTAACAAACAGAAAGAAATAGCATCAACATCAACAAAAAGGACATCCATACCAAAACCCTATTTGTAAGTTACCAACATCAAAGACCAAAGGTAGATAAAACCACAAAGATGGGGAGAAACCAGAGCAGAAAAGCTGAAAATTCTAAAAATCAGAGCACCTCTTCTCCTCCAAAGGATCATAGCTCCTCGCCAGCAATGGAACAAAATTGGACAGAGAATAACTTTCACAAGTCAACAGAAGTAGGCTTCAGAAGGTCGGCAATAACAAACTCCTCCAAGCTAAAGGAGGATGTTCAAACCCATCTCAAGGAAGCTAAAAAGATTAGAGGAATGGCTAACTAGAATAAATAATGTAGGGAAGACCTTAAATGACTTGATGGAGCTGAAAACCATGGCACGAGAACTTCCTGAAGCATGCACAAGCTACAATAGCCAATGCAATCAAGTGGAAGAAAGGGTATCAGTGATGGAAGATCAAATGAATGAAATTAAGTGAGAAGTTTAGAGAAAAAAGAGTAAAAAGAAATGAACAAAACCTCCAAGAAATATGGGACTATGTGAAAAGACCAAATTTACATTTGATTGGTGTACCTGAAAGTGACAGGGAGAATGGAACCAAGTTGGAAAACACTCTGCAGGATATTATCCAGGAGAACTTCCCCAACCTAGCAAGGCAGGCCAACATTCAAATTCAGGAAATAAAGAGAACACCACAAAGATACTCCTCGAGAAGAGGAACTCCAAGACACATAATTTTCAGATTCACCAAGGTTGAAATGAAGGAAAAAGTGTTAAGGACAGCCAGAGAGAAAGGTCGGGTTACCCACAAAGGAAAGCCCATCAGACTAACAGCTCATCTCTTGGCAGAAACTTTACAAGCCAGAAGAAAGTGGGGGCCAATATTCATTTTTAAAGAAAAGAATTTTCAACCCAGAATTTCATATCCAGCCAAACTAAGTTTCATAAGTGAAGGAGAAATAAAATCATTTACAGACAAGCAAATGCTGAGAGATTTTGTCACCACCAGGCCTGCCTTACAAGAGCTCCTGAAGGAAGCACTAAACATGGAAAGGAATAACTGGTACCAGCCACTCACTGCAAAAACATGCCAAATTGTAAAGACCATTGATGCTATGAAGAAACTGCATCAATTAACAGGCAAAATAACCAGCTAACATCATAATGACAGGATCAAATTCACACATAACAATATTAAACTTAAATGTAAATGGGCCAAATGCCCCAATTAAAAGACACAGACTGGCAAATTGGATAAAGAGTCAAGACCCATCAGTGTGCGTATACAGAAGACCCATCTCAAGTGCAGAGATACACATAGGCTCAAAATAAAGGGATGTTGCAAGAACTACCAAGCAAATGCAAAGCAAAAAAAAGCAGGGGTTGCAATCCTAGTCTCTGATAAAACAGACTTTAAAACAACAAAGAAAGATCAAAAGAGACAAAGAAAGTCATTACGTAATGGTAAAGGGATCAATTCAACAAGAAGAGCTAACTATCCTAAATATATATGCACCCAACACAGGAGCACCCAGATTCATAAAGCAAGTCCTGAGAGAGCTACAAGGAGACTTAGACTCCCACACAATAATAGTGGGAGACTTTAATACCCCACTCTCAATATTTGACAAATCAATGAGACAGAAGGTTAACAAGGATATCCAGGACTTGAACTCAGCTCTGCACCAAGCGGACCTAATAGACATCTACAGAACTCTCCACCCCAAATCAACAGAATATACATTGTTTTCAGCACCACATCGCACTTATTCTAAAATTGACCACATAGTTGGAAGTAAAGGACTCCTCAGCAAATGTAAAAGAACAGAAATCACAACAAATTGTCTCAGACCACAGTGCAATCAAATTAGAATCCTAAGCAAAAAGAATAAAGCTGGAGGCATCACATTCCCTGACTTCAAACTACACTACAAGGCTACAGTAACCAAAACAGCATGGTACTGGTACCAAAACAGAGATATAGACCAATGGAACAGAACAGAGGCTCAGAAATAACAACACACATCTACAACCATCTGATCTTTGACAAACATGACAAGAAATGGAGAAAGGATTCCCTATTTAATAAATGGCCCTGGGAAAACTGGCTAGCCATATGTAGAAAGCTGAAACTGGATCCCTTCCTTACACCTTATACAAAAATTAATTCAAGATGGATTAAAGACTTAAATGTTAGACCTAAAACCATAAAAACCCTAGAGGAAAACCTAGGCAATACCATTCAGGACATAAGCATGGGCAAGGACTTCATGACTAAAACACCAAAAGCAATGGCAACAAAAGCCAAAATAGACAAATGGGATCTAATTAAACTAAAGAGCTTCTGTACATCAAAAGAAACTACCATCAGAGTGAACAGGCAACCTACAGAATGGGAGAAAATTTTTGCAATCTAACCATCTGACAAAGGGCTAATATCCAGAAACTACAAAGAACTTGAACAAATTTACCAGAAAAAAACTCCATCAAAAAGTGGGCCAAGGATATGAACAGACACTTCTCAAAGTAAGACATTTATGTGGCCAATAGACACATGAATAAATGCTCATCATCACTGGTCATCAGAGAAATGCAAATCAAAACCAACCACAATGAGATACCATCTCACACCAGTTAGAATGGCGATCATTAAAAAGCCAGGAAACAACAGATACTAGAGAAGATGTGCAGAAATAGGAACACTTTTACCCTGTTTGCGGGAGTGTAAATTAGTTCAACCATTGTGGAAGGCAATGTGGTGATTCCTCAAGGATCTAGAAGTAGAAATACCATTTGACCCAGTGATCCCATTACTGGGTATATACCCTAAGGATTATAAATCATGTTACTATGAAGACACATGCACACATATGTTTTTTGTGGTGCTATTTACAATTGCAAAGACTTGGAACCAACCCAAATGTCCATCAATGATAAACTGGATTAAGAAAATGTGGCACATATGCACCATGGAATACTATGCAGCCATAAAAAAGGATGAGTTTATGTCTTTTGCAGCAACATGGATGAAACAGGAAACCATCATTCTCAGCAAACTATCACAAGGATAGAAAACCAAATACCACATGTTCACACTCATAGGTGGAAATTGAACAATAAGAACACTTGGACAAAGGGCAGGGAACATCACACACTGGGACCTATCATGGGATGGGGGGCAGGGGGAGGGATAGCATTAGGAGAAATACCTAATGTAAATGACAAGTTGATGCGTGCAGCAAACCAACATGGCACATGTATACCTATGTAACAAACCTGCACGTTGTGCACATGTACCCTAGAACTTAAAGTATAATTTAAAAAAATAGAAATTAACACTCCATGAAATGATATTTAAAAGTTGATATGAGGGTAGAGAGAGGGATGAATAGGCAGAGTACAAAGAATTTTTAGGGCAGTAAAGTCTTCCGTGTAGTGGATACATGGCATACCAAACCCAAAGAATGTACAACGCCAAAAGTGAACTCTGAACTATGGACGTTGGGTGATAGTGATGTGTCTATAGGCCCATCAAATGTAAGAAATGTGACATTCCAGTGGGTGATGTTGATTGTGGGGGAGGTTGTAGAGGGGGGTCATGGTGAGGGGTAAATTGTGACTGTACGTACCGCTCAATTCTGCTGTGAACCTGAAACTGCTTTCAAAAATAAAGTCTAATAAAAAATTAAAATAAAAAGGTTCTACATAGTAAAGGATACAACAACAAAGTGGAGAGACAACCCACAGAATGCAAATTACCCATCTGATGATGGATTAATAACCAGAATATATGAGTTCAAACAACTCTATAGGAATAAATCTAATAATCTAATCAAAAAATTGGCAAAAGATTTGAATAGATATTTCTCAATAGAAGACATACAAATGGCAAAGAGGCATATGAAGAGGTGCTCCCAATACTGATCATCAGAGAAATTCAAATTAAAATTACAATGATATCGTCTCACCCCAATTTAAATGGCTTATATCCAAAAGACAGGCAATAGCAAATGCTGGCGAGGGTATGGAGAAAGGGAACCCTTGTACTCTGTTGGTGGGAAAGTAAATTATTACAACCACTATGGAGAACACAATGAGGAACAGTTTGAGGAACCATTTAGAGGTTCCTCAAAAAATTGAGCTACCATATGATCCAGCAGTCCCACTGCTGGGCATATACCCAAAGGAAAGGAAATCAGTATATTGAAGAGATATCTGTACTTCTATGCTGCAGCACTGATTACAACAGCTAAGGTTTGGAAGCAACCTAATTGTTCATCAACAGATGAATGGATAAAGAAAATGTGGTATATATAAACAATGGAGTACTATTAAGCCACAAAAGAGAATGGTATCCAGTCATTCACAACAACATGGACAGAACTGGAAATCATTAAGTGAAATAAGCAAGGCACAGAAGGACAAACAATGCAATTCTCATGTTTTTGTGGGACCTAAAAATCAAAACAATTGAATTCATGGACATAGAGAGTAGAAAGATGGTTACCAGAGACTGGAAAGGGTATTGGGGGTTTAGTGGGAGGTGGGAATGGCTAATGGGTTAAAAAAATAGAAATAATGCCTACTGTTTGTTAGATAGCAAAATAAGGTGACTAAAGTCAATAATAACTTAATTGTACATTTTAAAATAACTTAAAGAATGTAATTGGATTGTTTGTAACTCAAAAGATAAATGCGTGAGCAGATGAATACCCCATTCTCCATGATGTGCTTATTTCACATTGCATGCCTGTATCAAAACATCTCATGAACCCCCTAAAATATATACTATGTACCCCACAAACATTTTAAAAATTAAAAATAAAAAAACATTAAAATTAAAAAATAATCGCCTTGAATTTAAATGTATTAAATTCTATAATTTAATTATAAAAAGTAACTGAATGTATAAAAAAGAAAACAAGGCTGAACTATATGTTGACAACAAGCTACTGATCTCAATGGTAAGGACACATATAGACTAAAAGTGAAGTGATGGAAAAAATATTCCGTGCAAATGGTAACCAAAAGGGAGGAGTAGCAGCAATACTTATATTGGATAGAACAGACTTCCAGATAAAATAATAAAAAAGAGACAAGGGAGGTTATTAAGTAATGACAAACGGGTTAATTCAGTAAGAGTATGTAACAATCACGTATATTCACCCAACATCCAATCACACATACACACGATTGGTCTATCTTTTTGCATTTAGATCTATAATGCATGCATTTTCTCTAAAGAGAGAAATTGATTGCAATACACTAATAGTAAGGAACTTTAACCCCCCTCCCCCAACTTATAGCAACAGACAGGTCATCCACACAGAAAGTCATAAAAGAAACACTAAATTTAAACTGCATCCTAGACCAAATAAACCTAATAAAAGTTTGCACATTTCATCCAAGAGGTGAAGAAGATACATTCTTCTCAACTGCACGTGGAATATTCTCCGGAACAGACTATATACTAAGCTAGAAACAGATCTTACCAAATTTAAGAAGGTTGAAATGATATAGTGTCTTTTTTGACCACAATGGTATTAAACTAGAAATTAATAATAGAAAAAACATCAGAAAATTTACAAATACATGAAAACTGAACTACACACTCTTGAAAAACCAAGGGGTCAATAAATAATTAAAAGGGAAATTTAAAAATTTATTGAGATAAATGAAAATGGAAACACTTCAAATCCAAACCAATGGGATACAACAAAAGCAAAATTAGGAGGGGAGTTTATAGCAATAAATGCCTACATCAAAAAAGAAGAAAGATCTCAAGTAAACAACCTATCATTGCACTTCAAGAAGCTAAAAACATAAGAAAAAAACAAACCCAAAATTAATTGAAGGAAGGAAATAATAAAGTTCAGAGCTGACATAAAATAGAGACAAAAAATACAAAAGATCAACAAATTAAGAGTTACTCTTTTGAAAAGATAAACAAAATTTGCAAGTCTCTACTCAGACCAAGAAAAAAAGAGAAGACTCATGAAAATAAAAGTAGAGATGAAAAAGAAGACATTACAACTGATACCACAGAAATACAAAGGATCATGAGAAACTATTACGAATAATTATATGCCAAAAATCAGATAAATTCCTGGACATATACAACCTATCAAGATTGAATTATAAAGAAATGGAAAACCTGAACAAACCAATAATGAGTAATGTAATTAAACTAGTAATAAAATGTCTCCCATCAAAAGAAGTCCAGAACTCGATGGCTTCACTGAGTTATTCTACCAAACATTGAAAGATCTAACAGCAATTTTACTAAAACTATTAAAAAAATTAAAGAGAAAGAAATACTTTCAAACTCATCTACAAGGCCAACTACCCTGATACCAAAACCAGACAAGAACAAAACAAAACTATAGTCCAATATCCTTGATGAAAATAGATGAAAAAATCCTCAACAAAATACCATCACACTGCGTTTAATGTCATATTAAAAAGACTATTCACCATGATCAAGTGGGATTTGTATAAGGGATGCAAGGATAGTTCAACATCATGTGCATCATATGCAAATCAATCATTGTAATACATTACAATAACAGAATGAAGAATGAAAAAACCATATAATTGTTTCAATAGATATAGAAAAAATTCAAAAAAATTAATATCACTCCCTGATTTAAAAAAAAAAAAACTCTCAACAAATTGAGTATAGAATGGATGTATCTCAACACAATAAAGCCATATATGACAAACCCACAGCTAATATCATACTGAATGAGGAAATGTTGAGAAGTTTTTCTTTAAGATATGGAACAAGACAAGGATGTCCACATTTGCCATTTTTTTTCAGCATGGCACTGGATGTCCTAGTCAGAGCTATCAGGCAAGAGAAGAAAATAAAAGACATTCAAATTGGAAAGGAAGAAGTTAAATTGTTTGTTTGCAGATGAAATAATCTTATATTTAGGAAACCCTAAAGATTCCACTAAAAATTATTAGAATTTATTTTTAAAATTCAGTAAAGTTACAGGATACAAAATCAACTTAAAAAATCAATAGCACTTCTGTACAATAGCAGCAAACTATCGTAAGTAATCAAGAAAACAATTTCATTTATAATAGGCACAAAAAATTAAATATATATTTTTGAGATGGAGTCTTGCTCTGTTGCCCACGCTGGAGTGCGGTGGCACAATCTTGGCTCAATGCAGCCTCTGCCTCCCAGGTTCAGTGATCCTCTCACCTCAGCCTCCCAAGTAGCTGGGATTACAAGCATACACACCATGCCAGCTAATTTTTGTATTTTTAGTAGAGAGGGGGTTTCGCCATGTTGGCCAGGTTGGTCTTGAACTCCTGATCTCGAGTAATCCAACTGCCTTGGCTTCCCAAAGTGCTGTGATTACAGGCGTAAGCCACCATGCCTGGCCTGTATTAAATATTTTAGAATAAATATAACAAAGGAGTTGGCAGATCCCTACACTAAAAACTATATATAAAACATTGATTAAAAAATTAAAGATTAATAAATGCTATTACATGCTCATGAATTGGAAGAATGAGTCTTGTTAAAAATTCCATACTACTGAAAACAGTCTGTAGATTAAATGCAATTTCTACCAAAGACCTTGAGTAACCAAAGCAACCTTGAGCAAAAAGAACAAAGCTGGAGACATCACACTACCTGACTTCAAAATATACTACAAAATATACTTCAAAATATACTACAAACCAAACACCATGGTGCTGGCCTAAAGTGAGACACATAGACCAATGGAACAAAATAGAGAACACAAAACTTAGCACCTGTACTTACAGCCAAGTGGTTTTTGACAAAGATGCCAAGAACACACAAGGGAGAAAGCAGTCTCTTCAATAACTGGTGCTGGGAAAACTGTACCCACACACAGAAAAATGAATCTAGGCCTCTATCTTTCACCACATACAAAAATCAAATCAAAATGGATTAGAAAT
This sequence comes from Pan paniscus, assembly GCF_029289425.2. Classification (NCBI taxonomy): domain Eukaryota; kingdom Metazoa; phylum Chordata; class Mammalia; order Primates; family Hominidae; genus Pan; species Pan paniscus. The sequence continues at coordinate 41,730,349 of NC_073258.2, read as the reverse complement.
GTAAAGGTAAGGCCTGAAACAGTTACATTCTTGGAAGAAAACACTTGGGAAATGTTTCAGGAGATTGGTCTTGGCAAGGATTTTCTGGATAAGACCCCGAAGGCACAGGCAACAGAAGCAAAAATATACAAATGGGATTGAATCAAACCAAAAGTTTTCTGCACAGCAAATAAAATAGTCAACAGAATAAAAATAACCTACAAAATCAGAGAATATATTAGCAAACCATGCATCTGACTAGAGGTTCATATACAGAGTATATAAAGAACTCAAACAACTGAATAGCAAAAACAAAACAAAATAACCCCCACCATGCAAAAAAAAACCCCTCAAATAATGTGACTAAAAAATAGGCAAAATATATGAATCGACATATCTCAAGAAAAGACATGAAACAGCCAGCAGGCATTAAAAATTATCAGCATCGTAATAATCAATCATCAGGGAAATTCAAATCAAACCAAAAACATACTGAGACATCACCTCACTCTCATTAGGATGACTCTTACTACAAAGAAAAAAAATAACAAATGCTAGCATGGATATGAAGAAAGGGAAACTCTTCTGCACTGGACCTAAGTGTCTAGCACGGCAAATAAAGAAGGAAAATGTGAAATATATATGCCATGAAATAGTATTCAACCATATAAAAAGAATAAAATCCCATCTTTGTGGTAATATGAATGAACCTAGATGACAGTATGTTAAGTGAAATAAGCCAGGCACAGAATGACAAATAATGCATGATTTCATTCATATGTGAAATCCAAAGAAGTTGATCTCCTTGAAGTGGAGAGTAGAATAGTAGTTACCAGGGGCTGGGGAAAGGAAGGGTGGGGAGATAGAGAAAGATTAGTCAATGGGTAGAGATTTACAGTTGGACAGGATGATTAAGTTTTGGTCCCCTGTTGGAGCATAGAGTGACCCTGGTTAGTAACATTGTATTTTATATTTCAAAATATACAATTTTTAGAATTCTAGAAGAGATTTGGATTGTTCTCACCACAAAGAAATGATAAATGTGTTAGTTTATGTATATGCTAAATATCCTGATTAGATTTTTACAAAATGTATATATGTATTAAAACATCACACTGTACCTCCAAAAATATGTACAATTATTACATGTCAACTTTAAAGAAAATTAAAAAACACTTCTTTTGAATCTATAATTTTTCAGAATACTGTGGTTTTCTCTTAAAACCTGCTGTACCAGAAACATTGGCTTGATATTCATTATTCATAAAGTTAATTTCATTGGCACCAATACCATACCATTTACACATACTCTACTGTCCATATATTAAAGGGTTGATTGTTGGCAGTGTAAATATTTGTCTTATTTAAGATGAATTCCTTTTGACCACATTCATATGCTCTGGTCATAAATGATACTATTTTAATAGCTGTCTGAGTTAATGTTCCAGTGCTAAAATAATAAAGATACATTACTAACCCTTCTCCCTCTTATACTATAATAGTATGGCTCTTCTCATAGATTTACACAGTTCAGATACTGAATACTAATCTATATGCATGGGTAGAGAATCTTATAATGATAAGAAAATTGTTAAGTCGTATCAACTCTTCTAAAAGCAAGAGAGAGAGAGAGAGCTGCTGCTCCTATTTCTGATGTCAGGGGCACAACTTCCTTAAACTTAATGTTTTTGACTTCAATGTTCACTAAGCTTGTAATATAATTCACTATTGGTTTTGTTCATTGAAGTATCTCAAGTGCCTAGGATGGTAAATTGCTCATGATAGGTGTTCAGTAAATTCATGTTGAATAAATAAGATATATGTTGGCACTGGAGAGGCTAGATCACTGTCATAGATGGGATTGCATAAAACAGACATAAAAAGCAAAACATTAAGAATCACTGTTAAAGAAAGAAAACAAAGCACAAAACAATTCTATGTTGTCTGAAACCTTATTTACTGCTTCTAAAGAATCTCTTCATACAATTTGTTTAACATTTGAAAATATCGATAAGCGTTTTACATTAGAAATATTGTATTAATGTCCAGTAGCTAAGAAATAAAAGTTCAGTACAAAGATATGTAACATAACTGGCTGTTGTAAGTGGATTTCACTATAGTTTGACAGTTTGATCATTTATTTCCCTTTGGGAAATGTATGTTTTATTATACACTATGCTGGGGATTATAATTATTTCTAGAGTTGAAAGTCAAACAAAGGTCTAAAGGTCAATTCATGAATTATTGAATCAGAAAGCTGCTGAAAATGGTCACTTGTTGGTGTTCAAATTTCTGAAATCCCAAACCATACCCAGGGGTGATCTAGTTGGAATAATACTGGAGCAGCAGCGATATTTCCTAGAAGTTGAAAGCAACCTGTAAATAGTAAATTGTGATGGCAGGGGCAAACATCAGTTTTAGATATTCTAATTCTCTAACACATGTTTAGCAAGGGATGCACAGTAACAGGTAAGCCACAGATTTTTCTTCAAAATACAGTGAAGAAATGAAATTGAGAGACGTAGCAGAGATTCCAGGTTGAGTGGGCATTTAAACAATTATATCGTTAGCTCATGATATACTAAAATGGGTACTTTACCAAGAACAGCAACCAAGGTAATATTATGAGTTAATATTATACGTTACTACTTTGACTCGATATAATAAACTTAGGATATGGAATAATTGTCACCATCAATTGAGAAATGTTTTGTAATAATGATTAAAGTACCAAAATTAATCCATGAGTAGTTGGCTTTTGGCTTTTATATTTAAATCTGTTTAAAGATATTCCCAGTTTAGCATCACTGTCTCTTGAATTCTAATATATACTTTATGAAGGGAAATAACAAACAGATACAAAAACTCTAGTGAGCTGGGATTCCTGCATAGTCTACTGGCTATCTTATTGTTATGCAGCACTGGTAAGTGATCATTTCTGTTTGGTTAGTAATTGTAGCAATTCTAACTTATTACAGCTCTTGAATTATACTTACTTTATCTTGTTAATGTCTTTATAATCTAGATTGTCCTAGCATATGTTTCAACCTTATCTATCATGTTTCTCATGTATTATTCAACATATATTTTTAGTACCTACCGTACATATTTCACTGTTCTGGCATATGAGGATTAATCTCTGGTCCTGTGAAGCTTGTAATTTAAGGTGCAAATCAAAAGAAACAATGAATAAAAAAGATATATTACAAGTATGTTAAAAAACCATACACTCTAAAGAGAAAGAAAAAGACGTGCCATGCTAATGACTATTGTGTGATGCTGAGTGATGAGTTGCTCTTTTAAACAGGTAATCCGAAAGATAGTCTTCTTTGAGAAATGGATATTTTAGGAGATACTTGGAGATAGAGGAGGAAACTTCTGGGAGGAAAAAAAATTCATGTAGAGAGAAGAGCCGGTGAAAAAGCCCAGGGAGGGAAATTCTGCCTGGCATGATCAAGGAACAAGAAAAGAAATGTGTCTGAAAATGTTGGGAATTTCAGAATTAATTTGCTAATTTACCTAAACTTATTTTTGGAAAAGGACTCAAAACAAAAATGTAGACAAAGTCATGAAGTCAAAACAAAAAATTATACTTCAAACAAAGAAGAATCAGCTTTATAATGTCAAAAGGTTAATCACTGGACAAAAAAACTAGAGAAAAAAAGAGCACTTGATTACAATAAAAGATAGACTAAAAATATCAGCCAAATATATAAAATATCTGAAACATTTTAGCATCAAAACTTACAGTAGATATTTAAGAAAATAACAATATTTTATTGTATAATAGGAGACTATATTTTTTCTTCCAGCTCAGAAGAGACTGAGTGGAGAAAATTATTTAAAAATATAGAAATTGGCCAGGCGCAGTGGCTCACGCCTGTAATCCCAGCACTTTGGGAGGCCGAAGCGGGCAGATCACGAGGTCAGGAAATCGAGACCATCCTGGCTAACACTGTGAAACCCCGACTGTACTAAAACTACAAAAAAAAAAATTAGCCGGGCATGGTGGCGGGCGCCTGTAGTCCCAACTACTCGGGAGGCTGAGGCAGGAGAATGGCTTGAACCCGGGAGGCAGAGTTTGCAGTGAGCCGAGATTGCGCCACTGCACTCCAGCCTCAGTGACAGAGTGAGATTCCATCTCAAAAAAAATAAAAAAAATAAAAAAATTAAAATGTAGAAATCTATAATAACTTAATGAATAAAACTGATATATATTATGCATCAAATCATACATTGTGAAAACAGTGAATATACATTATTTTAAAATACCTATGAAACAGTAACTGCAAAAACTACAAAATACACAAAAGCACAAATAATATTACAATAAGTTACCAAAAAAGTAGAAATGTAGCAGGGATCATTACCTAATCACAATGCAGTCAAACAGGAAATTAATTGTAAATCAAATAATCCATCCAGAAATAAAGTAAACAAAGGAAACTTTTAGCATTTGATAGAAAGGGGAAACCAAACCCAGATAGAATATTATAAAATGAAGAAAATGAAAATAGATCAGAACTTGTGACCAAAGTGTGACTCAAAGAAATATTTATATCTGCCTATCCCTATATTACTAGAAAAGAAGGTAAAATAAATGTAATAGGCATGAAAGATAAGAAAACAAAAAAATTGGAGAGGAGCCAAGATGGCCGAATAGGAACAGCTCCAGTCTACAGCTCCCAGCGTGAGCTACGCAGAAGACGGGTGACTTCTGCATTTCCATCTGAGGTACCGGGTTCATCTCACTAGGAAGTGCCAGACAGTGGGCGCAGGTCAGTGGGTGTGTGCACCGTGCGCGAGCTGAAGCAGGGCAAGGCATTGCCTCACTTGGGAAGCGCAAGGGGTCAGGGAGTTCCCTTTCCAAGTCAAAGAAAGGGGTGACGGAGTCACCTGGAAAATCGGGTCACTCCCACCTGAATATTGCGCTTTTCAGACTGGCTTAAAAAACGGCGCACCACGAGATTATATCCCGCACCTGGCTCGGAGGGTCCTACGCCCACGGAGTCTCACTGATTGCTAGCATAGCAGTCTGAGATCAAACTGCAAGGCGGCAGCGAGGCTAGGGGAGGGGTGCCCGCCATTGCCCAGGCTTGCTTAGGTAAACAAAGCAGCTGGGAAGCTCTAACTGGGTGGAGCCCACCACAGCTCAAGGAGGCCTGCCTGCCTCTGTAGGCTCCACCTCTGAGGGCAGAGCACAGACAAACAAAAAGACAGCAGTAACCTCTGCAGACATAAATGTCCCTGTCTGACAGCTTTGAAGAGAGCAGTGGTTCTCCCAGCACGCAGGTAGAGATCTGAGAACGGGCAGACTGCCTCCTCCAGTGGGTCCCTGACCCCTGACCCCCGAGCAGCCTAACTGGGAGGCACCCCCCCAGCAGGGGCACACTGACACCTCACACGGCAGGGTATTCCAACAGACCTGCAGCTGAGGGTCCTGTCTGTTAGAAGGAAAACTAACAAACAGAAAGGACATCCACACCAAAAACCCATCTGTACATCACCATCATCAAAGACCAAAAGTAGATAAAACCACAAAGATGGGGAAAAAACAGAACACAAAAACAGGAAACTCTAAAATGCAGAGCGCCTCTCCTCCTCCAAAGGAACCCAGTTCCTCACCACCAACGGAACAAAGCTGGATGGAGAATGACTTTGATGAGCTGAGAGAAGAAGGCTTCAGACGATCAAATTACTCTGAGCTATGGGAGGACATTCAAACCAAAGGCAAAGAAATTGAAAACTTTGAAAAAAATTTAGAAGAATGTATAACTAGAATAACCAATACAGAGAAGTGCTTAAAGGAGCTGATGGAGCTGAAAACCAAGGCTCGAGAACTACGTGAAGAATGCAGAAGCCTCAGGAGCCAATGCGATCAACTGGAGGAAAGGGTATCAGCGATGGAAGATGAAATGAATGAAATGAAGCGAGAAGTGAAGTTTAGAGAAAAAAGAATAAAAAGAAATGAACAAAGCCTCCAAGAAATATGGGACTATGTGAAAAGACCAAATCAGTGTCTGATTGGTGTACCTGAAAGTGATGGGGAGAATGGAACCAAGTTGGAAAACACTCTTCAGGCTATTATCCAGGAGAACTTCCCCAATCTAGCAAGGCAGGCCAACGTTCAGATTCAGGAAATACAGACAACGCCACAAAGATACTCCTCAAGAAGAGCAACTCCAAGACACATAATTGTCAGATTCACCAAAGTTGAAATGAAGGAAAAAATGTTAAGGGCAGCCAGAGAGAAAGGTCGGGTTACCCTCAAAGGGAAGCCCATCAGACTAACAGCAGATCTCTCGGCAGAAACCCTACAAGCCAGAAGAGAGTGGGGGCCAATATTCAACATTCTTAAAGAAAAGAATTTTCAACCCAGAATTTCATATCCAGCCAAACTAAGCTTCATAAGTGAAGGAGAAATAAAATACTTTACAGACAAGCAAATGCTGACCGATTTTGTCACCACCAGGCCTGCCCTAAAAGAGCTCCTGAAGGAAGCGCTAAACATGGAAAGGAACAACCGGTACCAGCCGCTGCAAAATCATGCCAAAATGTAAAGACCATCGAGACTAGGAAGAAACTGCATCAACTAACGAGCCAAATCACCAGCTAACATCATAATGACAGGATCAAATTCACACATAAAAATATTAACTTTAAATGTAAATGGACTAAATGCTCCAATCAAAAGACACAGACTGGTAAATTGGATAAAGAGTCAAGACCCATCAGTGTGCTGTATTCAGGAAACCCATCTCACGGGCAGAGACACACATAGGCTCAAAATAAAAGGATGGAGGAAGATCTACCAAGCAAATGGAAAACAAAAAAAGGCAGGGGTTGCAATCCTAGTCTCTGATAAAACAGACTTTAAACCAACAAAGATCAAAAGAGACAAAGAAGGCCATTACATAATGGTAAAGGGATCAATTCAACAAGAAGAGCTAACTATCCTAAATATATATGCATCCAATACAGGAGCACCCAGATTCATAAAGCAAGTCCTGAATGACCTACAAAGAGACTTAGACTCCCACACATTAATAATGGGAGACTTTAACACACCACTGTCAACATTAGACAGATCAATGAGACAGAAAGTCAACAAGGATACCCAGGAATTGAACTCAGCTCTGCACCAAGCGGACCTAATAGACATCTACAGAACTCTCCACCCCAAATCAACAGAATATACATTTTTTTCAGCACCACACCACACCTATTCCAAAATTGACCACATACTTGGAAGTAAAGCTCTCCTCAGCAAATGTAAAAGAACAGAGATTATAACAAACTATCTCTCAGACCACAGTGCAATCAAACTAGAACTCAGAATTAAGAATCTCACTCAAAACCGCTCAACTACATGGAAACTGAACAACCTGCTCCTGAATGACTACTAGATAAATAACGAAATGAAGGCAGAAATAAAGATGTTCTTTGAAACCAACAAGAACAAAGACACAACATACGAGAATCTCTGGGATGCATTCAAAGCAGTGTGTAGCGGGAAATTTATAGCACTAAATGCCCACAAGAGAAAGCAGGAAAGATCTAAAATTGACACCCTAACATCACCATTAAAAGAACTAGAAAAGCAAGAGCAAACACATTCCAAAGCTAGCAGAAGGCAAGAAATAACTAAAATCAGAGCAGAACTGAAGGAAATAGAGACACAAAAAACCCTTCAAAAAATTAATGAATCCAGGAGCTGGTTTTTTGAAAGGATCAACAAAATTGATAGACTGCTAGCAAGACTAATAAAGAAAAAAAGAGAGAAGAATAAAATAGACACAATAAAAAATGATAAAGGGGATATCACCACCGATACCACAGAAATACAAACTACCATCAGAGAATACTACAAACACCTCTATGCAAATAAACTAGAAAATCTAGAAGAAATGGATAAATTCCTTGACACATACACTCTCCCAAGACTAAACCAGGAAGAAGTTGAATCTCTGAATAGACCAATAACAGGAGCTGAAATTGTGGCAATAATCAATAGGTTACCAACCAGAGTCCAGGACCAGATGGATTCACAGCCGAATTCTATCAGAGGTACAAGGAAGAACTGGTACCATTCCTTCTGAAACCATTCCAATCAATAGAAAAAGAGGGAATCCTCCCTAACTCATTTTATGAGGCTAGCATCATTCTGATACCAAAGCTGGGCAGAGACACAACCAAAAAAGAGAATTTTAGACCAATATCCTTGATGAACATTGATGCAAAAATCCTCAATAAAATACTGGCAAAATGAATCCAGCAGCACATCAACAAGCTTATCCACCATGATCAAGTGGGCTTCATCCCTGGGATGCAAGGCTGGTTCAATATACGCAAATCAATAAATGTAATCCAGCATATAAACAGAGCCAAAGACAAAAACCACATGATTATCTACATAGATGCAGAAAAGGCCTTTGACAAAATTCAACAACCCTTCATGCTAAAAACTCTCAATAAATTAGGTATTGATTGGACGTATTTCAAAATAATAAGAGCTATCTATGACAAACCCACAGCCAATATCATACTAAATGGGCAAAAACTGGAAGCATTCCCTTTGAAAACTGGCACAAGACAGGGATGCCCTCTCTCACCACTCCTATTCAACATAGTGTTGGAAGTTCTGGCCAGGACAATTAGGCAGGAGAAGGAAATAAAGGGTATTCAATTAGGAAAAGAGGAAGTGAAATTGTCCCTGTTTGCAGACGACATGATTGTATATCTAGAAAACCCCATTGTCTCAGCCCAAAATCTCCTTAAGCTGATAAGAAACTTCAGCAAAGTCTCAGGATACAAAATCAATGTACAAAAATCACAAGCATTCTTATACACCAACAACAGACAAACAGAGAGCCAAATCATGAGTGAACTCCCATTCACAATTGCTTCAAAGAGAATAAAATACCTAGGAATCCAACTTACAAGGGATGTGAAGGACCTCTTCAAGGAGAACTACAAACCACTGCTCAAGAAAATAAAAGAGGATACAAACAAATGGAAGAACATTCCATGCTCATGGGTAGGAAGAATCAATATTGTGAAAATGGCCATACTGCCCAAGGTAATTTACAGATTCAATGCCATCCCCATCAAGCTACCAATGACTTTCTTCACAGAATTGGAAAAAAACTACTTTAAAGTTCATATGGAACCAAAAAAGAGCCTGCATCGCCAAGGCAATCCTAAGCCAAAAGAACGAAGCTGGAGGCATCACACTACCTGACTTCAAACTATACTCCAAGGCTACAGTAACCAAAACAGCATGGTACTGGTACCAAAACAGAGATATCGATCAATGGAACAGAACAGAGCCCTCAGAAATAACACCGCATATCTACAACTATCTGATCTTTGACAAACCTGAGAAAAACAAGCAATGGGGAAAGGATTCCCTATTTAATAAATGGTGCTGGGAAAACTGGCTAGCCATATGTAGAAAGCTGAAACTGGATCCCTTCCTTACACCTTATACAAAAATCAATTCAATATGGATTAAAGACTTAAACATTAGACCTAAAACCATAAAAACCCTAGAAGAAAACCTATGCATTACCATTCAGGACATAGGCATGGGCAAGGACTTCATGTCCAAAACACCAAAAGCAATGGCAACAAAAGACAAAATTGACAAATGGGATCTAATTAAACTAAAGAGCTTCTGCACAGCAAAAGAAACTACCATCAGAGTGAGCAGGCAACCTACAAAATGGGAGAAAATTTTCGCAACCTACTCATCTGACAAAGGGCTAATACCCAGAATCTACAATGAACTCAAACAAATTTACAAGAAAAAAACAAACAACCCCATCAAAAAGTGGGCGAAGGACATGAAAAGACACTTCTCAAAAGAAGACATTTATGCAGCCAAAAAACACATGAAAAAATGCTCATCATCACTGGCCATCAGAGAAATGCAAATCAAAACCACAATGAGATACCATCTCACACCAGTTAGAATGGCAATCATTCAAAAGTCAGGAAACAACAGGTGCTGGAGAGGATGTGGAGAAATAGGAACACTTTTACACTGTTGGTAGGACTGTAAACTAGTTCAACCATTGTGGAAGTCAGTGTGGCGATTCCTCAGGGATCTAGAACAGGAAATACCATTTGACCCAGCCATCCCATTGCTGGGTATATACCCAAAGGACTATAAATCATGCTGCTATAAAGACACATGCACACGTATGTTTATTGCAGCATTATTCACAATAGCAAAGACTTGGAACCAACCCAAATGTCCAACAATGATAGACTGGATTAAGAAAATGTGGCACATATACACCATGGAATACTATGCAGCCATAAAAAATGATGAGTTCATATCCTTTGTAGGGACATGGATGAAATCGGAAATCATCATTCTCAGTAAACTATCACAAGAACAAAAAACCAAACACCGCATATTCTCACTCATAGGTGGGAATTGAACAATGAGATCACATGGACACAGGAAGGGGAATATCACACTCTGGGGACTGTGGTGGGGTGGGGGGAGGGGGGAGGGATAGCATTGGGAGATATACCTAATGCTAGATGACGAGTTAGTGGGTGCAGCGCACCAGCATGGCACATGTATACATACGTAACTAACCTGCGCAATGTGCACATGTACCCTAAAACTTAAAGTGTAATAAAAAAAATAAAATAAAATAAAATAAATAAAAGAAAACAAAAAAATTGATTACCTAATAAAAAGAAAGGTATGTAAGTGAATTGGTAAAGGTTAAGAATAGAATTTACTGAGTTAGCAGAAAATTATAGCACTTATAATTAAATCCAATGTGGATAATTTTTGAAAAATTTAAGTAATTTGGATGAATTTTTACTAAATTTTGTATACAAAATAATGATGAAGAGAACAACAATACAGATACAATAAAAAGAATTAAATAATGTTTTTGAACTTCTGCAGAAATAAATAAATACAAGAAACACTAATGTATGATTCCCTAGGAGGCCAGTAATTGCCAGACTAACCTGTGAAGATATTTCTATCACCATGATTGTTCAACAAAATTTTCAGAGATTATGTTAACAAAGCAATATGAAAAATAAATTAAATACTTTGTAAGAGAAGAAAAATACTATTTATAGATCATATAATTTAAATAGTGGAATTAAGAAAATCCTAACGAATTAATGACAACACCAAGGAGACAAGAATATTCCTTAAATAAGATCTTCCAGTATCACAAAATATAAAGCCAAAGATATATATATATATAATATAGCATATAAATATCTTATATATCTATGTAAATATATAAAATATATAAATATATGTATCATATATAAAAATATATAACTATATTAAAATTAAGTACTTTTATCAAGAACATGACAAGCTAAGATTAAGAATGGGTGTAGGATTAGAAGAAAATATCTGCGATATATTTAATTTTTAAATAATTGGTATCTAGAGTACCCAAAAAAATGATATGTTAACAAGGAAAAAAGAAAACCAAAGTGACCCATAACACTTTTTTTAAATTTCAAAATTTGCATTGAAATGGAGCTTGCAGTTTAAAATATTAAAAATTTTAAAAATACATTTCTGACATTATAAGACGACTTACTAAAAAACTTTTACATACAAACATGTACAAAAAACCAGTGATTACTACTGCAAGAAAAACCTAATAGAAAAAATAAGCTGGGCACAGTGGCTCATGCCTGTAATCCCAGCAGTTTGGGAGGCTGAGGCGAGTGGATGACCTGAGGTCGGGAGTTCAAAACCAGCCTGGCCAACATGGTGAAACCCCGTCTCTACTAAAAATACAAAAAGTATCTGGGTGTGGTGGTGGGTGCCTGTAATCCCAGCTACTCAGGAGGCTGAGGCAAGAGAATGGCTTGTACCCAGGAGGCAGAGGTTGCAGTGAGCTGAAATCGTGCCATTGCACTCCAGCCTGGGCAACAAGAGCAAGATTCTGTGTTAAAAAAACAACAACAACAAAAAGAAAATCTTCAAATATCTATATCTTTTTTAAAAATTACACTTTAAGTTCTGGGATACATGTGCAGAACGTGTAGTTTTGTTACATAGGTATACATGTCATGGTGGTTTGCTGCACCCAGCAACTCATCATCTACATTAGGGATTTCTCTTAATGCTATCTCTCTTATTTCCCCCCCACAACCCCTGACAGGCCCCAGTGTGTAATGTTCCCCTCCCGGTGTCCATGTGTTCTCATTGTTCAACTCCCACTTACAAATGAGAACATGCGGTGTTTGGTTTTCTGTTCCTGTGTTACTCTGCTGAGAATGTTGGTTTCTAGCTTCATCCATGTCCCTTCAAAGGACATGAACTCATCCTTTTTTATGGCTGCATAGTATTCCATGGTGGATATGTGCCAAATTTTCTTAATCCAGTCTCTCATTGATGGACATTTGGGTTGGTTCCAAGCCTTTGCTATTGTGCATAGTGCTGCAATAAACATATGTGTGCATGTGTCTTTATAGTAGAATGATTTATAATCCTTTGGGTATATACTCAGTAATGGTATTGCTGGGTCAAATGGTATTTTTAGTTCTAGATCCTTGAGGAATTGCCCCACTGTCTCCCACAATGTTTGAACTAATTTACACTTTCACCAACAGTGTAAAAGAGTTCCTATTTGTCCACATCCTCTCCAGCATCTGTTGTTTCCTGACTTTTTAATGATCGCCATTCTAACTGGTGTGAGATGGTATCCCATTATGTTTTGATTTGCATTTCTCTAATGACCAGTGATGATGAGCTTTTTCTCATGTGTTTGTTGGCTGCATAAATGTCTTTTCAGAAGTGTCTGTTCATATCCTTTGCCCACTTTTTGATGGGGTTATTTTTTTATTGTACATTTGTTTAAGTTCCTTGTAGATTCTGGATATTAGCCCTTTGTCACATGGATAGATTGCAAAAATTTTCTCCCATTCTGTAGGTTGCCCCATTCACTTTGATGATAGTTTCTTTTGCAGTACAGAAGCTCTGTAGTTTAATTAGATCCCATTCATCAATTTTGGCTTTTGTTGCCATTGCTTTTGGTGTTTTCGTCATGAAGCCTTTGCCCATGCCTATGTCCTGAATGGTATTCCCTAGGTTTTCTTCTAGGGTTTTTATGGTTTTAGGTCTTATGTTTCAGTCTTTAATCCATCTTGAGTTAATTTTTGTATAACATGTAAGGAAGGGGTCCAGGTTCAATTTTCTGCGTTGACTAGCCAGTTTTCCCAATACCGTTTATCAAATAGGGAATCCTTTCCCCATTGCTTGTTTTTGTCATGTTTGTCAAAGATCAGATGGTTGTAGATTGGTGGCATTATTTCTGAGGCTTCTGTTCTGTTCCATTGGTCTATATATCTGTTTTGGTACCAGTACCATGCTGTTTTGGTTACTGTAGCCTTGTAGTATAGTTTGAAGTCAGGTAGCTTGATACCGCCAGCTTTTTTCTTTTTGCTTAGGATTGTCTTGGCTATATGGGTTCTTTTTTGGTTCCATATGAAATTTAAAGTAGTTTTTTCTAATTCTGTGAACAAAGTCAATGGTAGCTGGTTGGGGATAACATTGAATCTATAAATTACTTTGGGCAGTATGGCCATTTTCACAGTATTGATTCTTCCTATCCATGAGCATGGAATGTTTTTCCATTTGTTCATGTCCTCTCTTATTTCATTGAGCAGTGGTTTGTAGGTCTCCTTGAATATCTTAAGATATGTATGACCTTATTATTGAAGTAAAATACCTTCTTATATTTATTATTTAAAGAAAACTAGAAAATTATGTAATATCGAGGTACTCTCCTTATGCTGCTATTGAGATGTTAATTTGTGAAGCCCCCTCTGAAACTAATCAAACAGCACTGATTGAATTTAATATGGGCATTCTCTATAATCTTGAAATTTTGATTCTGAGGAAAACCTTTGAATACATTTACAAGTATGTATTTAAGAAGAAGTTCATAGTAATGTTACTTTTTCTAACAGTGTTGAAGGCAATGTAGGTGTCCATCACAAGGGGGAATAGATAAGGTATGAGCTAAATCTACATGTTGCAATATGACTAGATCACTGAAACATAATTGGTATTACTCTAGCCTAGGTGTTTTTCCCTGAGAAACAAATACAACTGTCCATCTTTCTTCTTTTGGACATTTTCTTAAATATCATCTTTTCAGTTAGGGCTTCCTAGCCATCATATTTAAAATATCAAGTTAACCAGAACGATTAGAATCTCCTAGCTTCATCCTTCTTTCAGCTTTAACTTCCTTCATAATGCTCATTGTCACCTACTACACTGCATGTTTAAATTATGTATTTTTTGTCTCTTCTTAAAATCTGTATTGAACAATGGTTTGTCCCTTGTGTTTAATAAATGTTTGCTAATTACTTTTTTCCTAAAATCTCTTTGATCCGACATTAATATTGCTGCATCACCTATCTGTTCATTTTTAAAATTGGCCTTAACTTAGTATATTCTGGTTACTTATGAGTTTTCAAATTTTCTGTGTTATCAATTAAAATATATATTTTCTAACTCAGATATAAATAGTTTCTGAATTCAATGAGGTTCATGACATTCATTGGTTTAATATTTATTTTGCTTACTATATGATAAGAAACTTTAGAGAGGTAGGTGGTGCATATCATGTTTACTTGATACTAGTCCAGCAACTAGTATCATTTCTGGTATATGATTAATGTGTTAGTTGAAGGAAGTTGATAAATGAATACTTGTTTTTCAAAATATATGAACTAGATAACAACTGGCAGTGAAGAGAGTGTAAGGAGTGAATTTAAAATAACATGAGCTGAATCATTTTACAGCTAAACATGTTTTAAAGTTTTCTAGTTATATATACGTATATTTATCAGATTATATATATATATATATATATATATATATATATACACACATACATAGAGAGAGAGAGAATACTCAATTGGAGTGAAAACACAATCGAAATTAAATAACCTTTGTGACTTTAGGACTGAGAATATGTATAATTTCCACAATATCAAACATGTTTATTTATGTGATGTTACTTTAGCTAAAAAGAATTTTTTAAAATATTGAGGTTATAAAGATGTTCAACCCATTTTTATTTTATTTAATTGTTACAGGAATGTAATCCATCTCATGAAGTGATTTACTGTATTATGGTAACACATTAGTCACTACATGTTAGCAATTTTTCTCCAAAAATAGGTAATGTTATTAAGTAAAAGCATGTTAGATGTTGGGCATCCCCTAAGGCTTCTGTGAAAAATACCATGCTACTTTCTTTTTCAAATTAAATGTTGCTGGCTTAAAAGCACTAATGGCTGAAATCCCACTTAATCATTTTTTTCTACTTTTACCTGTTCTACTTTAAATGATCTTTCTACATGGAAACAGATTGCATGCATGGATCATGATTCGCATTTTGACAAACAGAATTAGATGGGAAAAGAATTCTGGGAAATATATCAGGGTTATTATAATACAAATCACCAAAAAGGCTGATAAAACATAAGCAGCTAAAATCATGAAAAAATCTCTCTCCTCATGAATCCTTGTGGCTTTACTATTACAGTAGATAATCACCATGGTAAAAGCTTTGGATACAGAATAAGGATAGAGTAAGTCTTGGAAGATAAATTAAGAAAGTAAAATCCCATTATTATGGATAATACTATTCAGATTACCATGTCACAAGGGCTGAATAAATTAAAGAAGTTCCATCTAGCTGAGACTTAAAATAATGATTTACAAAACATTGCATGATAGTAATGAATCTCTGGATTTCTTCAAAGAAAATTCCAATTTAAAGATCTATAAATACTTCTAAATAGGTAACCAAGACAAAAACAACACAATATTTCTGTTTTTCTTTTTAAACTCCTGTTTCTTGCTTCTACTATTTTGATCTTATATTCTTAGTAAGCAAGGTATCTAAACATTTTCCCAGAAATGAAAAAAATCTTATTTTATTATTGTTTCTCTCTCTCTCTCTTGAAAAATCATAGTAGTTCTGATTTAGGTTAGGTGTGTGTTAAAGGAATTTCCAATTTAAGGAAAATAGGAATTTCCACAATAGGCTATACTATGCGCAGATAATGGCTCCTTATCCAGTTTATAATCTATCTGGTATCACTCTACTTTCTTCACATAAGAAGCACATAAACTTTTCTAAGCATCATGTGTCTTCTGTTCAAGGAAGCTCATCAGTATATTAACTGTGATTTTTGGTGATACCAGAAGTAATATTTTTTAGAGGCAAATGTATTTCTGATTAGGGTGATGGTTGGAAAGCTGAGCTGTTAATTATAGAGACTTATGTCCTGGGAATCTCTCCTTTCTCAGATGTTAGGACCTAAAGGATATCATAGATACTTATTTCTGGAGAAAAGATCTTAGGAGACAATATTGATATATATAATGTAAGTATATAAATACATAAGAAATATACATATTTGTAAAATATTTCTCTCTCTGTTCCTCTTCATTTTCCCCCTCATTCTCTCTTTTATTCAGTCATCTGCCTGCTCCATCCTTATAGGTTAAGCAAATAAAATTCAGGAAGCAAGTGGTAGATTTTTCCTTAGTGTCTTTCCACAAGCTTTTCAGACCACATACCCTCCCTCAGAGCTTTAATCCACTCTCCTGCTGCCACACCTTCCCTGTACTTTTCTAGTTAGATATGAGAGCTTATAATATTGGGGTGTCTATGTTGCTTGTGATTTGGTGGATATTTTAGAAGACATATGCTAATACTATAGAATACAATACAACGGACAAAAAATAAGGAATAAATATATGAACAAACAAATGAAATTATAAGGTATGTCTTTAAATTAAAAATACATAAATCATTTACAGCAAAATATCTACAATATGAAATAATATATTAACAACTCCCAACACACCCCTAAATACACTTCCCTCACTATACAAACACACATATTTCTTACTGGTACATATATGTATGTAAATACTAGAAAAAAGCAGTGACTGGTGATGGCAAGGATAGACTTGGAGAAAAGCATGCTAAAAAGGGACATCAGTCCTATCTGCAAAGTTTATTATTGTATTTTTATATGCAGAATATATCTGTGCCTTATATAATTCTTTTTCTATTTTCAGACAGAGTCTTGCTGTTTCCCAGGCTGGAGTGCAGTGGCACAATCTTGGCTCACTGCAACCTTCGCCTCCCAGGTACAAGCAATTTTCCTGCCTCAGCCTCCCTCGTAGCTGGGATTACAGGCACACGCCACCACGCCTGGCTAATTTTTGTATTTTTAATAGAGATGGGGTTTTGCCATGTTAGCCAGGCTGGTCTTGAACTCACGACCTCAAGTGATCTGCCTGCCTCGGCCTCCTAAAGTGTTGGGATTACAGACGTGAGCCACCGCACCCGGATGCCTTATATAATTCTTGAAATAGAGGAAAGTGAGAACGAGATCAAGGGGTAGAAGAACAAAGGAAAGATTAGGCTGTAACAGATCCATTAAAAATATTTTTTAAAATATGCAACTATTTGCTATCTAATAGATGTTCAGTAAATGTTTGCTGAATTTAAAAATTAATAAAGTCATAACAATGGGAGTATTAGCAATTTAATGAAGCAGAATATTTCAAAATTAACTGTCTCATTTCTCTTCTGTAGGTTTCTTATAAGCAATAAGATGTGTGTTGCACCTACATTCAAAGAGGATTTAAAGACATTGAGTCCTTGAGCCTCCTTTGTAACTGAAAGCTTTTTTATTTTTAATACTATCAGAGCCATGATATCCCTAAAAATATGTTTATGCCCCTTGTCCTACCCTGAATTGAAATTCATGGATAATATAGACCATCTAAACATGTAATTAAGTCAATTTATAATAATTGTAATAAATGGAGGAATAAAAATAAACATATTTCTTATAAAGCAGAGTGTAATTTAATATGTATATATTTTCATTACCTTATTAAAAGATGTCATGAATTAACCAGAGATTAAAACCATACATACAAATGCAGACTAATACAAGTGTGTTACATTGGTCACACAAATAACTCAGGAAGTGCTACCTTTGGAGATAGATAGAGCTTTTAGAAAAGTCCTAAACCAAATAAAATACAGTCTTCCATAGATACAGATACAAGAAGATTTCAAGCATAAAAAATTCATTTTACATGAAAATCTTGAAAAATCTGAGAATAGGTAAAATGAGATTAGATTGTATGATCATATAACTACCTTAGTGTTTCTGTGACTATCTGTCATGTGATTTCAAAGTCATAAGGCATGCAAAGGATCCTGTATCATGTGGAATTGTTCAAATGTCTGGTATAGTCCTGCCCTACAAAATGTTATTATCTTTCTCATTAGTGTGGCAATATATAAAACATTAAAAATGTTTTCTAGGTGTATCATACTTACTAATAACTATTATCTTAGATGCTTGGAAGTGAACAGACCAGATTTTTCTAGATGGAAAGTGATCTGATAAGAGTGGCTTCTTAGAGGCAAGAAAGCCTAAGGGAGCTAGGATACACAGGATCAGTGGAAGAGGAAAGATGTACACACACACATACACACACACAGGTTTGGGAACTCCATGCACAAGTTTGATACAGAATGGATGGATGCTACTTGTGGTGCAATTTGGTTTTTAGTAGACCTTGTCAGCCTAGGCAAGAATCCTGAGAGCAGCAGGTATGATGGCTGCAGACTAGATTTGAGCATTTTCCCTAGATTAAGTCAAAGTTTTGTTTACATACTAAGAAAATAGATTCACTCCACTCATGATTTTACTCACAAAATGAGGCCCAAGTCATGTTTAATTTCATTTAAAAAATAAATAAAATAGGAAAGTTCTGGTTAGAAATCTTAAATTGAACACATGAATTTAGCTCTACTGTCTTTTGGAACCCCACCACCACAACAACAAAAAATATAACTCAAGAAGTAAACACACACACACAGGCAAAGAAAAAATTAGAGGGAAAAACAACAGCATTTTATGTTTGAAAATATGAAACAGACAAGCATCTAACCTAACAAGCATAGTTCTAACCTAGAAGTAGGGAAAGCAAAAAAGCAATTCTACTTAAATCACAGAGGTTTAAAAAAAATCTCAGAATCACCCCCATCCCATTTTTTTTTTTCTGAAAAGGAGAATGATTACTGCCCCTTCCCCCGCTGGAAAAGAAAAGTTTGCTTGAATCAACTCGGGCTGCCATAACAAAATACCATAGACTGGGTGGATTAAACAACCAAAATTTATTTTCTCATAGTTTTGAAGACTGGAAGTCCAAGATCAAGATGCGAGTATGGCTGGTGTCTGGGGAGAGCTCTCCCATTGGGTTGCCCATGACAACCTTCTCACTGGCAGAGAGTGGGAAGGAGCTCTGTGGTATCTTTTCTCATGGGAATACTAATTCCATTAGGTCAGGGCCGCACTCTTAAAAACTTTATGTGATATTAATTACCTCCTAAATGTCCTATCTCTAAATATAGTCACATTAGGGGTTAGGGCTTTAACAAATTAATTTTGAGAGGGACACAATTTAGTACATAGCATTCTGACCCCGGCCTCCCAAAATGCATGTCCTTCTTGCGTGCAAAATACATTCAGTCCATCTTGATAGCCCCAAAATACTTCCTTGATTCCAGCATCAACTCTGAAGTCAAAAATCCAAAGTCTCATCTAAATATGTAAATTAGATATGAGTGAGATGCAAAGTACAATTCATCCTGAGGCTACATTCAGCTTGAGCTGTGAGCCTGTGAAGCTAAATAAGTCTGAACTTCTAAAATAAGATGGTGGAACAGGCATAGGATAGAAATTCTCATTCCAAAAGGGAAAAATCAGAAAGAAGAAAGTTATCGGTTCCTAGCAAGTACAAGACCTAATAAAGCAAATTCCATTTGATGCTAAGCCTGGAGAAGAATCCTCTTTGGCTTGATGTTGTGGACCTTCAGGTGCAGTGGGGTAACTGCTCTGTTGGATGGATCTACCTCCATGTCACTGGGCCATGGCCTTGCCCCTGAAGAACTGGTTGAAAGCATCATGGTCCCCCAGAATGAGAGAGGCCTCACCCTTTAAAACTGAGAAAGAACTAGCCCTCGCCCCCGGACCTGTGGTGGGAGTGACGGTCCTACTTTTATACCTGAATTGCCTTTGAAATCATTCTTCCATTTTCTTGAAGGTTTGCTGTGCTGGGAAACTTTATGCTGCATGTTTGCAGCAAGAGGGTTCTGTTGGCACTATATAACACAAGAAATCCAAGTATTTCATTTCCTTCCATCTCTGTCCCTTTCAGTTCAAATTGGCAGTGTGTCTTCTCATATAATCCCATACTCCTTTTATCAAATGATAGTCCAGCTACATATTTTTGGTGTTCTCTTCTGAATATGATTTCTCATTTTTACAATATAGATAAGCTGATAATTTTTCAAATATTTAAGTTCAGATTATTTTTGCTTAACAGTGTCTTCATCAATTCATCTCTCTCTTTTACATTTTGCTATAAGTAGTCAGGAGGACCCAAGCTACACTCTCAATTTTGCTTAAAAATAACCTCAGGAAAATACCCAATTTTATCACTTGCAGGTTTTACTTTTCACAGAGTACTGGAATACAATTCAATACAATCCAACCAAGTCCTTTACCACTTTATAACAAGGACTGCTACTACTATCTGAATGTTTCTGTCTGCCCCCAGCCCCAAATTCCTATGTTAAAACCTATCACCAATGTGATTATATTAGGAGGTGAGGCCTTTGAGGTGTGATTAGATCACTGGGTTGTAGCCCTTATAAATGGGATTTGTGTCCTTATAAATAAGTTCCCAGAGAGCTGCCTTAAGCCTTCTGCCTTGTGAGAACACAAGAAAGAAGGTGCTATCTATGAATCAGGAAATGGACTCTCATTGAATCTCCTGTCACTTTGATCTTGGCCTTCCTAGTTCCCAAACCTGTGAGAAAGAAATTTCTGTTGTTTGTAAGCTACTCAGTTTATAGTATTTTGCTAGTATCCCAAATTAACTAAGACAAAATTGGTACTGAGAAGTGGGAGTGCTGCTGTAACAAGATGTGGATGTGGCTTTGGAACAGGTTAATGGGTAGAAACTGGAATAATTTTGAGGTGCATGCTAGAAATAGCCTTCATTATTGGGAATGGACTGTTAAGGATGATTCTGGTGAAGGCTCAGAAGAAGAAGAGAGCTCTTACATGGCCATGATCAGAATGCTGATAAAAGTGTATATGGTAAAGGTTATTCTCAGGAAGTCTCAGACAGAAATAAGAAACATATTATTGGAAACTGGAAGGAAGGCAACCCTTGTTATAAAATGGCAAAGAACTTGGCTGAATTCTGTTCATGTCCTAGTCTTTTTTGGAAAGTAGAACTTGTGAGCTATGAAATTGTATATTCTGCTGAAGAAATTTAGAAGCAAAGTGTTGGAGGTACAGCTTGGCTTTTCTTAAATGCTTACAGTAAAAGGCAAGAAAGGAAAAATGATTTAAAGACAGAATATTCAATAAAACAGGAAGCAGACACTTTTATATGGAAATTTATCCATATATTCATATTGACAGTAATACAAAAGCACATTTGGGAGAGAACAAGGCTACGTCCAAGCTGACATTTAATAAGGAGATTAACAAGGATCTTCCATTTTTATGGAAGCCAGAGGTTATTTATCAAGGCAATGGAAAAATGACCCAGAAGGTATTTCAGAGATCATCAAAGCTGCCCATTCCATCACAGGCCAAGAATCTGAATGAAGACAATTGCCTTTCCTACAGTTTCTAATAATATTTTCCTCATTTCTGTCGAAGACTCCACTAGAATGACCTTTTAAAGGTCCATATTCCTACCAGCATTCTGTACATCACTATTTATGTATTCTCTAAGAAGATACAGTTTTATCTCTAGCTCTCTTTTCTTTCTGAGCTCTCATCAGAATTGATTTTAATGTCCATATTTCTGCCAACACTATCTTTGCAACAATCTAGATTTTTCTAGCAAGAACCTAAAAAATTTTCCAACCTCTGACGATGACCTAGTTTCACAGCCATTTCCACATTTTTTAAAATCAGTATCAGGCCATCGATTCTTGGTTCCAAAATCTGTTTTAGTTGGCTTGAGCTGCCATAAAAAGATACCATAGATGGGTTGGGTTAAACAGCCAAAATTATTTTTTTACATATTTGGAGACTAGAAGTCTAAGATCAAGTTACTTTCAGGGCCAGTGTCTGAAGAGGGCTCTTTCCTTGGGTCGCAGATGACTACCTTTTTGCTACGTCCTGACAGGGCAGAGCAGGGGATTGGAGTAAGCTCTCTGATGTCTCTTCTTCTAAAGACACCAATTCTGTAGAATCAGGGCCTGGCTCTTATGATCTCGTTTAAACTTTATCACATCCTAAAGACTTTTCTTGAAATACAGACACATTGGGGATTAAGACTTCAAATATGAATTTTGGAGTGATACAGTTTAGTCTACAGCAGTCATTTAAGAAGTGGACTCACCCAAATCTTTCATCTATTGTGAAAAACCAAGAGGATGGTTCTTAGTCATTCTGGCAGAAGATAGGAGGTTTATTCTTAAGGGAAGGTAAAAACAGAGAATCCCTGAACTGAGGATTTTAAAATCTAGCTAAGTGTGGGGGATAATTTTTGGAGACATTTAACCTTAGTCCCCCACTCAGTTCCTAGACCACTT
The DNA here is from genome assembly GCF_029289425.2 of Pan paniscus. NCBI lineage: Eukaryota > Metazoa > Chordata > Mammalia > Primates > Hominidae > Pan > Pan paniscus. The sequence continues at coordinate 41,707,682 of NC_073258.2, read as the reverse complement.
AGTACTTAGTCCTTTACTGAGTTCTCAGATAACAGGTCAGGTATATTTATTCTAGAAAGAAAAAAAATGAAAACAAAACAAAACCAAAACATATCAAAACATGGAAGTATGTTTCTGGGGAAAAATAACTAAGGAAAAATATTTTCTTCTAATGATATCAGGGACTGTCTAATAAAATGTTACAACCAGATTGCCTTACAGACTAGAGCACAGTTGTCATGTTTTACCCACAGGCTTAGAACTTCCAACCAGATTTAAATGCCATGTTTTAAAATGTGAAGAGATAGCCATGGATCACTACACATTTAGACATTTGTTTATATTATGAAAAATAGAAATAAAAAGCAAACAAACACAGGAAGGACAACTTGGAAGAAACCGTTATTGAAAGGAGAATAAAACTTCAGTAGATGTTAAATAACCAAAAAGACCAAAAGGAGATATTTTCTATAAACAATAAACAAAATATTATCTTTTAAAAATCAAGAAATTAAAGAAAAAATGTGGTTGTTAACCTAAATTATGAGAGCAATATGAAAAACCACCCACTTTGAAATTAATATTGTAGAAATTTCCTAGAAACTAGAAAAAAAGAACAAAGAAATAAAAATAGTTTAAAATATTAAAAAGAAAAGTTTAGGGGAAAAATCCATAAAATAAAACATCCAGGCTGGGCGCAGTGGCTCACACCTGTAATCCCAGCACTTTGGGAGGCCGAGGCAGGTGGATCACGAGATCAGGAGATCAAGACCATCCTGGCTAACACGGTGAAACCCTGTCTCTACTAAAAATACAAAAAATTAGCGGGGTGTGGTGGCAGGCGCCTGTAGTCCCAGCTACTCAGGATGGTGAGGCAGAAGAATGGCATGAACCCGGGAGGCAGAGCTTGCAGTGAGCTGAGATCGCGCCACTGCACTCCAGCCTGGGTGACAGAGCAAGACTCCATCTCAAAAAAATAAAATAAAAATAAAATAAAATAAAATAAACCAAATAAAAGTAGTTCAAAAGTGAACAGAGATAATGGAAATAAATTATCAAATAAATAAATTAGGAAAATATTCCGGAACAAAGTATCCAGATTGAAAGAACTGCCTAATGTATGAATATAGACATTCATGGAGGCACATCATTATAAATTTTAGAATGCTGGGGGCAAAAAGGTGAATGTAAAACTTTCTGATGAGGAAATCTGTCTCCTCTCAGACAATATTCCTAATGTTGCCATATTTTTCAAAAGCAATACTTGAAGCTAGAAATCAATGGAGTAAAACCATAAAAGTCAGACTTTTTTTTTAAATCTAGAATTCTATTCCCTGTCACATTAGCAATAAACTTTATAGCTAGAATTGATAGTTTCAGTCATGCAGGCAATAAGAAATTGACTTCACCTTTCCCAGGAGCTAATGAAATAAGTGTTCCCATGGCTTTTTCCCCTGCTCCACCCCTACCCTATGAAAGAGAAGACAAACAAACAAAAGATAGAAGATCTAAGCATAGGACTGCTACATAAGAAAGAGTCTAAGACAATGCCTAAGATTATGTGGATTAAGATCCCACATGACTGCAAAGAATCCATAGAGAGCAATAAATCCAGTTGAAGGAAGTCAGAAAACTCTACAAAATATTTGAATATATGGAAAAGACTTTAAAACTTTAAAAATATTTAGAAATAAATTATTGATATATATCAGTAATGATTTTGCTTGATATATATATATACATACATAAAGCAAATATATATCAAAATCATTAATTTTAAAAATTGTTTTAATCATTTATATATTTATTCAATAAGTATACTGAATGTTCATTAGAGTATAGCACACTATAAGGAAAATCATTTTTAGAGGAGTTAAGTTATAATCAATTCTCATTAAAAATTATTGTCAGAATCAAAATATTTCTAATTACTAGCTATATGAGACAGGCCAGTTACTTAAATTCTAAGCACCTTTAAAACAAAATTATGAAATGAGGATAATTTCTTTTCTCAGACTACTGTGAAAATTAAAGTAGACTATTTGTTTCCTATTACTTTGATATTCCTATTAGTCATACACCCAGACATGCTATTTAAAGTGAATTTAGTGTATTTTAACTGGTTGTAGGTACGGATGCTCCTTGACTTTTAATGGGGTTCCATTTCCATAAACCCAACATATTTTGAAAATATCATAAGTCAAAAATGCCTTTAATATACATAACCAACCGAGCATCATAGCTTAGTCTTGTATTCCTTAAATGTGCTCAGAATACTTACATTAGCCTACAGTTGTACAAAATAATCTAACACAAAGTTTATTTCATAATAAGGTGCTGAATATCTCATGTAAGTTTTTTTTTTTTTTTTTTTTTTTTTTGAGACGGAGTCTCACTCTTGTTGCCCAGGCTGGACTTAAGTGGTGCGATCCCAGCTCACTGCAACCTCTGCCTTCCAGTTTCAAGAGATTCTCCTGCCTCAGTCTCCCGAGTAGCTGGGATTACAGGCACCCACCACTACATCTGGCTAATGTTTTTTTGTATTTTTGGTAGAGACGGGGTTTCACCATGTTAGCCAGCCTGGTCTCAAACTCCTGACCTCGTGATCCACCCTCCTTGGCCTCCCAAAGTGCTGGGATTACAGACATGAGCCACCGCGCCCAGCCCTCATGTACTTTTATGGAATACTGTACTGAAAGTGAAAAAAAAATGGTCATGAGGGTACCTGAAGTATGGTTTCTATTGAACACATTTTGCTTTTGTACTATCATAAAGTCAAAAAGTCACTAAGTTGAACCATCTGAAGTTGGGGACCATATGTGAAAACATTAAAATTGCTAGCATTACTGAAAACTACAATATTATTGAATTTGAGACATAATAAAGCTTTTTTAGGCATTTTAAATATAATTATATTTTAGGCAAATTTTTATGCAAACTTTTTGCTACCCACATTTTAAGTAAAGCATATCTTCATACAAGTTTAGAACTTAATTAGAAATTTGAATTGCTTATAAATTTATCATATCTGTAAATTCAATAAAATGTATGAAATTTCTATTGAGAAGAAGTAGTCATTAGTGCTTCACAAATGTTAAAAAAAATACAATCTTATATTCAACAATATGGTACTGAACAACAATTGAGATGAGATTAAAATCAAGGTTAAAAGCACTTGTATTAATTAAACAATTCCTGGAAGGCTTGGGGTCAAATGTGGGTTTTGATCTCTGTTAATCTGAGTAGACACCAGACCATATAATAAATGTGACCTACTTGATTTTGCAATCATTAGAGTTCCAACTCTTCATTGCTCAAGGTATCATGATTTTTGTTGCATTTGTTTGATGCTTCTACTCGGTTAAACTTGTAAATAAAAGTTGTGTTACATCATAACAATGAAAGAAAAAGAAAAATATTTATATAATTTAACTTAGTTCCTGGGACAGTCATCAATTTATTAATTACATCTAAAAATAATCTTAAATAAAATGTTCAAAGACTAGAAATCTTGACCAGTAAGTACCTCCTTAGATCCTTTGATGACATTAACAGCATTCATGAAAGCTAACTGCAGGCACACTTTATGCAAAACTGTATTTCCAACAAGCCACATATAAGTCATTCTCTATTTTCTCATTGACTACAAAATGAATTCCATGAGGCTTTATCATCACATGCAATTTATTCTTAGAAGGCTGTTGTTCTTAAGACTCATTTTTGAGTTCTTCTTAAGTACCAGGCAGAGGTCAAGGCCACAAACATTAAAAAAAAAAAATTCTAACTTATCTGAGCAGGAAAAAGCTTATTAAAATGAAATTGGTTAGTGCCCAGAAATGTGGAGGGCTGAAAAACCAAGCTCAGAATATGAGCAAGAATGACCAGACACAGTGGTTCACCCTTGTAATTCCAGTATTTTGGGAGGCTGAGGTGGGCGGATCACCTGAGGTCAAGTGTTCGAGACCAGCCTGGCCAACATGGTAAAACCCCATCTCTGCTAGAAATACAAAAATTAGCTGGGCGTGGTGGCTGGTGCCTGTTATCCTAGCTACTCAGGAGGGTGAGGTAGGAGAATCACTTGAACCCAGGAGGCAGAGGTTGCAGTGAGCCAAGATCACGCCATTGCACTCCAGCCTGTGCAACAAAAGCAAAACTCCGTCTCAAAAATAAAACAAAACAGAATATGAGCAAGAGTAAAGAAATTAAGCAGCAAGGCTCTAAACTACTAGCAGAGCTCAAAACTGTTTCATCAAGGGCGACAATGTCACAGCTTCCCCTGATGACCTACAAACTGGTTGTTTCTGTTTCTATTGCAAGCTGCCGCTACTTCCTTGGTTCAATAGCTTATGATTCAGTCGAGGGTATTTCAATAATTAGGTAAATGTACATTCATAGGGACAAAAAAAAAGCTGGGAAAAAGAACGTCTAGCATTTAGGGCTTCTGTAGTAGAAGACTGTTCTGCATCCCCTCAAGATACTTACAATGGGATAATCCCAAATGTACTAAGGGAGTTCAGGTACTAGCAAACAAAGGATGACAACTGTTTATGCCATCTTGTTTCTAGCACCTGAGATCAGTAAAGAATGATTTACAAATTAGCACATACCCAAAGGAGCATAAGAGAACCTTCCATTGCTATCCATCACAAACTTATTGTCACGTGTATAACCTCATTTTTGTTTATTGCCTTGATTTCTCCAAATTTTTATTTGTTTAATGATAGATATACCTATACACTAACATCAATGCTACAAGAAAGGGAGTTTTGTTTCTACGCTTTGTTGATCTTTCAAGCTGACCACTTACACACGTATATCGCCATGTAACTAAAACACACATGATATTGACTGCCCTACAATTTCTGCCTCTACTCAACCATGTGGTTTCAGTGATAGTGATATGGTTTCACTCTGTGTCCCCACCCCAATTTCATCTCGAATTGTCATCTCCACATGTCGAGGGAGGGACCTAGTGGGAGGTGATTGGATTATGGGGGTGGTTGCCCCCATGCTGTTCTCATGACAGTGAGTAGTTCTCATGAGATCTGATCATCTAAAAATGTGCCACTTGCTCCTTGCTCTCTGTCTCCTGCTGCCATGTGAGATGTGCCTTTCTTCCTCTTCACTTTCTGCCATGATTGTAAATTTCCTGAGGCCTCCCCAGCCATGCTTTCTGCACAGCCAGTGGAACTGTGAGTCAATTAAACCTCTTTTCTTTGTAAGCTACTGAGTCTCAGGTAGTTCTTTATAGCAATGTGAAAATGGACTAATACAGATAGCTTCAGTCTAGTTAGTTTACATGATCTTCTCTCCTTACCCAATGAATTGCTCTGAACAGTTGAGCAAAGCTGGGCCAAGGAGAATTATTCCACAAGATTTGTTTTCTAATAGCATTGCAGGAGAAAAAGTATTTCATTTAAATCTGAGACTCAGGCTCCATCAATGATGACTGTGGATTCTGCCAAGTAGTCTGCAGTGAGACAGAAGCATGCATGCATGAGGTGTGCCCTCCAGAGAAATAGAAAAGTTCTGAGGGCATCCTAATCAATTTGTTCCTCCTCTTATTACTATTTAGTTTTCAATCATTTCTTCAATTGCGTGTGATACTTTAATATTCTTTCAATGAATTATCCTTCTTGCCAAAATAAGTTCTATCAATTTTTCTGTCCTTTGCAATTCAAATTGCTAAGACTAACTTACATTGAATAACACCTCAAAGTACCTGATTCACTGAAGGATTTGAGGTGGAAAAATCTTACTTCCCCATCTTCCTTTTTCTGTTTGGTGCAAACCTTCTGTTCCACTCCCCAGGTGGGGGTAGTGTTGAGAAAATTCTTTCTCCTCCTCTATTCGAGCTTTTCAAGGAAAAGAAAAGTAATCTGGTAGGAACATGACAACTTGAACAAACAATGTTAACTATGGTTTTGGCTACTGTTCCTAGAAGCATAAAAAATATCTTTCTCTTTCTCTTGGGACCAGTGTCTTGATTATACAGAAGAACAAAAGGCTCACTCTCCTCTTCCCATATTGGTAGTTGCACAGCAGATTTAAGGCCTATTTTTCTATTGTTTTCCAGTAATGAAATTTGTGAGGTTGGCTGACTTACGGCTCATGGAATCGGTTTTGTGGAATTCACTCTTCTAACAGGTAGGTCAAAAAGAAAAAAAATTGGTGTGGTTAAAGAGAACGTCTCCAGTTGCATCTAATCACGGCTGTATTCTCTAATTCAGATTTAAAAGGAAGTCTTTACATGTATGAGGACATTAAACCCTCAGTGACAAAGTTTACACCATGATCCTCATTAAGTTCCCTGAATTTTATCTGTAAAGGCTAACCTTTAAGACCAGGTGGAGAGAGGAGTAACTGGCATTTCTGGCAACACAACAATATTGACAGAGTTATCTGTATTATCAGTTTAATATACACTCACAGATATTCAGGATTTTGTCCATGTTTTGATACTTTCTTCTCCTTCAATAGGAATCAAATATTTTTTAATTAATGAGAAAAGAAAAACACTGTCTTTTTTCCATGTTTTATGTGGAAGAAGCAAACATCATCTATTTTCTATCACTCATCACAGAGTCAACAAATGTTTTCTGATCAGCAACTGTAATGTCAGGTTCTGTGTGCAGTGCTAGGAAACAGATAAAACATATATGCCTGCCCTCAGTGTGTTTAGGACATAAGCTTATTAACTTTGTTCAGAAATTTTTCTCTTCTATCAGAGATTTCCCTTAGGATACAGGGAAAGTGTATTATACTCACTTGCTATAAAAATGTCTACTTATAATAGGGTATAAAACACTGAAATGTCTTTTATAATATGTTGATATTATAAAACATATGAAAGAACACAGGCTGGGCGTTTGGCTTACACCTTTTCTCTAGAATAAACGAGATAAGTGTCATTTCATGAGTTATTTAATCTTTGAAGGCTTTGATCTTCTCATCTATAAAATGGGAGTAGATTTTGTTGTACAGATTAAATAGACAAGCATATGTCCTGTAAATGTCAATGCAGACACTTATGCTAAGTGAGATCAGATGGAATGCTGGTGATTTTCCACTTAGGCCATGCATTCTATACAGTAATAGGATCCTCAAGTGAGTAAAAAATGGTTATTAAGAGTAAAAGCATCTTACTATTTTGATGGGTAAAGCACAAATACACATACAGTATATAAAAAGATACACACTTTATCTGTAGTACTCAAATTTCATAGGGGAGGTGATTGAGAAAATATTTAAAAAGACTGTTTGTTTAACTGGGGTGAGTTTAAAATGTTGAGAAACTGACCTAGGGAATAATCTAGTTTCTTCCTAACATAGTTACAAGACCATGTGAACATTACTTCTTCTATGTTCCATTTCTAAAATTTGTGAGGGCATTTATTAGCAACCTTTCCTTTTCTACCTTATATGGTTGTGGTGAAGATCAAACGATAATGTGTATGCAAATATTTTGAAGTGTAAAAAGTCCTACATGTTATCAAACATCATTATTGATTTTCTCCCATGATGGGCAAAAATAAAATACAGTTCTTAAACAGAAAATATAATATCTCATGATTTGAGACAACTCACATTCCCAGCTCCTTTACAATTGGAGGTGATGCTGGTGACCATTTTGAAATGTAGTTCTTCTACTTGACAGATTTAGGTATATTACTAAATACACTTTAAAAGAAGGTTGCCTATTTCTCAACTTAGGAAAATAGTGTAGGAAGCAATTCTCTTTTCCTTCAAGTACATCAGTTTTTACTTTTCAGGTCCTGTGTCCCAACCTACACTCCTCAAATCACATATATTATCCTTGAATGTCTAATGTTGTCTAAAATTGCTTGATCACATGGATAATTTTTCTCTATGTCAGTATTATGTTTACTTTAATCTAGTTTATTTATTCTCCACTCAAAAAAAAGTATTGAAGACCAACTATTATTTGGACTCTGTCCTGGGCACTGGACATACCATAGTGACTAGAACAGACAATATTCCTAGCCATATGATGCTAACAATGGTAAATTTTACATTACTTAGGTGCTCCTGGAAAACAATAAAAATTAAGAAACCCTCTCATCATTTTGTGTTTTCAGATAGGCCTACTACTGCAAGGCACAATCATTCCCCGTATGAACTATATATGTAAGATTCATGGATGCCCCATTGTTTACCTATGACAAGGCCAGACGCAGGCCCTCCAAATTTCCTTTCATTCATAAATATTAGCTGAACTGCTTGCATCCATGGACCAATCTGGACAAAATACCTGCTATTTTGGCTTGACCAAATGTTAGCTAGGCTTCTCTCCTTCTGCAAGACCCTGAACTTGAATCCACCTTCAGCCAGAGGCAGCCTACAACCCATCCTTTAGGACCTTTTTGAGAATAGCTGATCTTAGCATAAAAGAGTCTGTCATCTACTATCCTATCAAACAACTATTTCATCCCACCCTCTGGCATCCACTGAGCCTTGTTTACTATTCCCTGTAAATGGAAAGCCCCTTTCTGACAAACCTTTCAGATCCTTCCAGTTCTCATGGTCAGAGTATTCCATTTAATGAAGTCATTCCCCCAATCTATTGCAGTAGTCTTCTTCTCTCCTATTGCAAATATATGTTTGAGTCTCTCCTACCGTCACTCTGGATTTTCTTTTAATTTGACAGTGCTTATATACAAATGGATGTGAATTATTGTGCATAATACAATATTAAATTATCCAATATCTAATCCTGAGCATAAAGTTTATAATGTTCTTCTGAAACTTAAGGAAGTTTGTGAGTATCCTCTAGTTTTCATTTCTGCTCTCCATTTCTAACAGGTAACACATGGGCATTTGACCTAGATGGAAAACAATGTAAATTTATTTCAAGGACAATATTATCAGACTGTGATGGCTATTGGGAATCCAGTAGTAAGGGTTCCCACCCAAAATGCATTCTCTGGAAGAAATGATGATCTGACTATTAATTTTTTTTGGTTTGGTTGGTTGGTATAGACTCACATGTGATTCATTTATACCATCCTCTATAAACCTCAATCCAGGTTTTTCCCAAATTATTTTATTAATTTCCATGACACTGTCATCTCATTTTTTGATTCCCATTGCCAAAACACATGGACGCTTTCCCCTATTTGACCTATTAGTTGCCTGGAAGCCTACCAGTAAGAATAAATCTGTCTCTGTCTCTCTCACACACACACACACACAAACACACACACACACACACACACACACACACACAGAATCATTCCTTCTAGATTATCTGGATTCTTAGTCTTTGTTTATATGTTGCCTTCATGGTCTTGTTTTTTGCAAATATAATAGATAAATTTCGCCTATTTTTCTCGGGTCAGGTAAACCCATTAAAGCCAAAAACAAAAACAACTTCTTGACCCACAACACATAACTTTTACTTCCAAGCAATTATGTTAAATATCACTTTAATTATCATCAGCTACTACCAACTGTGTTATTCTTTTGACCTGAAATTTATAGCTGCTCAAAAACCTTAAGGTGGTAACATAAAATGAAAGCAAGTGCTGATTTTAAATATGGAAATTACAAATTGGGAATTTACAGCTGAAATCCACGTTTGTGCTGAAGCCAGTGGAAGTGAAGAAGGGAAATTGTTGTGGTAAAAATGAAAAAGTAAAGAAGGGTGATATTTTTACTCATTAGTAAAAGAGCTTTAGTTTGGGTCTGCTTCTTAGTTTTTCCTTTTCCAATTTTTTTCAAAGGAAATGAATGATTTAAATATGAAGCAACATTTACAAAGGAGACGGAATGCTTTCATGTTCTTTCAACTGTCTGTATGTAAAGATAACCAGGATTCAATAAGTAATAAATACAGATCAAATGAAGGACATGTGAAGAATACCTAGTACCCACTCTCTTTTCACTTAATAAAGGTAAGGATTAATGTTTTACAACTTTTCACTGAAGTACACTTGGCTTTCCCTGAACCTCTCTCTCATTCTAAATATTACATTCCTTCAACATGAAAAATGGAATGACAGCAATAAAACTTTTTCTTTCTTTTTTTGTGATTTGCAAAACATCTGAGAATAGGGAGCCATCTGCTACTGTCATGTAAACAGGCCAAAATGACTGGGTAGAGGAGAACAAGTCTGGTATTACAGCCACATCTGCTGGCCCAGATCTCAGCCAGGCTCCTGCCCCAGAGGTGTGGAAGACCCAGGGACACCAATTCTGGCAAGTATTCTGGGGTCATGCTGGTGTTCTGCAGAACAAGGAACAGCTGCAAGGAGCAGAGGTGATACAGCAGGTTGTGAAATGAGATATGGGCTTATGTCAGAGTCATTAAGCATTTCTGATAAATGGGCTGCAAATTAATTGCTGGTTCTACTAATTAATTTATTTGAGTTGCTGAAATCCTCAGGCCTGGCCGTGGTTGTTAGCAGAGCAGAGTGATACTTCAACACGGAGAGTATTTATTTTTCCCTCAAATAAAGAATTTGGATTTGGGCTTAGTTGTTGATGCAGCTTTCCAAAACATATCAACAATAAAAATATTAAATAATTCAAAAATATTTTTAATGCCTAGAAATATTTGAGTAGTGATTTTTGGAATCAGAAGAGTAATCAGAGTACACATTCTCATAAATTGCTATTGGATGGCCTGTGGAATGTACGGAATGCAAGCAACAGGCCTACACAGAATTATCATTGTTTTAATTGGCTAAGTATATACTTCTGCCCTAAAAGGGAAGCTGAGCCATCTAAATGGCAAGATTAGGAGAAAGTAGACATATGTGCCCATGTAATTCAGAAATAAATTCTGAGGTTTTCGTATATATATGCACACACAAATATGTGTATATATATGTGCATTATGGATTTGTATATATGCGTGTATATATACATACATACATACACACAACGTTTTTTGTTTTAAATGAGAATTCTTTCTTAAGAGGAAAAAATATTTTTGTCCAATATGTGTCAATATATCTCAATGGATTGGTATTATATAAAGGAAATTTAAAGTGTATATTTTATACACATAATCAGAAATCCCTAAATATACTTGTTTAAAAATAACTATAACTAAAAGCATATATTTTAAATATATCCTTTGAAATATACTTAAATTTTAAAATGTATTTGCTACATTAATTTAAATTTTAATAATTTAATTTAAAATATATTGTCTACTTTTTTTCTTTTTAATTTGATTACACAAATAATATATGTACATTTTTGTGACAGGTCTCACTCTGTCACCAAACTGTAATGCAGTGAAGCAATATAACTCAGTTTTTTCTTTAAAAATCGAGTGCAGAAATAGATTCAAAATTGAGAATCCCTGAACCCTCACCTTTTCATAGAGATAAGCATAGAGATAACCGTAAATTATAGAGATAACCATAAATTATGCTTTCATAGAGATAGCCATAAATTATTATGCTTTATTAAACAAATGTGGAATTAAAATTTATATAGTTTTGGAATACGTGTATATTATGTATATGTATACAGCACACATATATTTATATATGTTACATACTATGCTTTTCCTTGTGCTCACTTAATAGTATTTTTAATCATCTTCCCATGTCCATTGATTTAGTTACCTTTTTAATGGCTTTAAAATACTTTATTTTATAGATGACCATAATATTTTAAATTAAAACCCATAAATGGACATTCAGATAATTTTCAACTTTTTATTGTCACAAACTATTTTTCAGCTGGGAGTGGTGGTCCACACCTGTAATCCCACCACTTTGGGAGGCCGAAGTGGGCAGATTGCTTGAACTCAGGAGTTCAAGACCAGACTAAGCAAACCTGGTCTCTTCAAAAAGTATAAAAATTAGCCGAACACAGTGGTGGGCACCTGTAGTCCCAGTTACTTGGGAGGCTGAGGTGGAAGGATTGCTTGAGCCCAGGAGGCAAATGTTGTGGTTGCGATAAGCAGAGATCATGCCACTGCACTGTAGCTTGGGCAACAGAGCCAGACACTGTCTCAAAACAAAAAACAATTCTTTGTTGATAATCTTAATACATAACATCTTATATATGTGTGTGCTATTTCTTTTGAATAAATTGCTAAAAGTAGAATGTTCTGCAAACATATATGCACATAGTTAGTTTTAATATTCTGTCACCAACTGATATTGTTTTGTTTAACGAGTTAAAACAAAAAGGTGACAGAAGTGATAAAGTGAAAGCAGTTAAAATAGGAAGTAATGATATTTTGTAACAAAATATGCTTGCCATCCCTTTTTAATACTCTTAATTTATTAATTATGATTAACTTTCTCTGAATACTGACTTCCCTTTAAAGGGTATGTTAATTATTACCTATTGAATAGGAATCATCATTTGAAGGTGGATGTGTGGTACGTGCCATAGAGGATCAAAAGGGTGAGCTCAATGTAAAAGTTTTGAATAGTTATTAGGCACATAAATGTGAAGATTGGGAAAATTAAGATATCTTTCCAACACCTAAATTATTGACCATATTTGCATTGGATTTTAGCTAACAAGAAATAATTGGGTTTTTTTTTGTTTGTTTTTTCTTTTTTGAGACGGAGTTTTGCTCTTGTCGCCCAGGCTGGAGTGCAGTGGCGTGATCTCAGTTCACTGCAACCTCCGTCTCCCGGGTTCAAGCGATTCCCCTGCCTCAGCCTCTTGAGTAGCTGGGATTACAGGTTTGGCTATGTTGGCCAGGCTGGTTTCGAACTATTGACCTCAAGTGATCTGCCAGCCTCGACCTCCCAAAGTGCTGGGATTATAGGTGTGAATCACCATGCCTGGTCGAAATAAGTTATTTTAAACAAAAAGTAAATCTAGCTAAACTCATCTCAAAAAAACAAAAAACAACAACAAAAAAACTAAAAAAAGGCTACACTGGCAAATAATTAGTACTGAAATAAGGTTCACCTTGCAGGAGAACTAACAATTGTTCTGGAAGAAATGGATAGAAACAAAAGCATTTCTGCTTTATTTCTTAACCTGAGTAGTCAGTCCATCACTCTCTTATATGCGCATGGAAATATACCTTTCTGGCTGTTCTGAACTTTGCATAAAATATTTAAAGTATTCAGAAGTCATATAAGTAAAATGTAGCTTATTGAAATGTTTTGTAATTATGTCTAAGATCGGTACAACCAGACACGTATTTAAGGACATGTATTTGACAGAGGAAAAGGACATCTTTCTGTCTAGTACATCTATGTTCTTTGTCCTTGTTTTGTTCTCCATAGCTAGTTACTGGACACTAGTCATAAAAAAACCAATTGACTAATTATTCACAACTCAGGAGGCATGAATGCTTTTTAGAAGATTTTCAAGATTACAGCTGTATTCCCTAATCAAAAGCAGCTGGATGAAATTTTCCCAGGGGATATTAACTCCTAAATTTTCCAAAGTAGCACCTGGAGACTTAAATTAGCCTCTATATTTTTCAACCACTGTATTGTTTTGATCTCATCTGTTATTTAAATGATCTAAAACTTCATGCTCTTGTGTTGCAAGTTGATAAATGTGCAAGAATATCAAAAAAAAAAAAAGTTGTCCAAAGATCAAGTTACTGAAATTCCAGTATATGGTCCCCAGAAAAAGATATTCTTTTCCTAGTGACTCTGCTTATACAACTAAAAGTTTTATTTACCTAACATGTCTCTTGAATTGCATGCTTAAAAATCTCTTGATATCATAGGAAATACTATAACTTAGCTCTGAAATCATACAAAGCCAGGTTCAAGTTTCAGTCCTGTGAATTATTAGTTATATGACTTTGGGCAAGTTATCATAACCTCTTTGTACCTCAGTTTTCTTCTTTATTGTGTTTGGGCATGTGAAGTAAGTTGTAGAAAAAAATCACTTTTTTCAATTTAACATGAAAATAATATTCTTAGTTTGGAAATTGAGCTCAAACAACTAACAAATTTGCCTAAAGTAATTTATCTATTTCTATTAAGAAATAAGATTCATCTGGGTTCTAATTTATTTGCAGCATACATAATACATCTCTAGATAAATGATTTTGATGACACAATACATCAAAATCTTCAGTTTTGGTATATTAGAAGAAATATCCAATTGTAAAAACTAGTTTATTTAACATACAGCCTTTCTGAATTCAACTGTTGAATTTGTATTGCCAGGGTTCCATATTTATAGAGCTAAATATAATGCTTTTACATGTAATAAAATCCTCAACATTTATTATGCAATTTTATTATCAGACATTCTATGAGTTTCATATTTTACTAACTCACCTTGTGAGGTTAGCTATCATCATAATTCCTGGTTTCCAGATGAGAAAACTGAGAAACAGAAACATTTTGAAACTTACCCAAGTTTACAGTTAGTGCATGTCAAAGTAATGATGCACTCTCAGGTGTATTGTCTCCTTAGCATATGCCTTAGCCATTAGGCTTCTTTGCTCACTCTCTTTTACTGAGTCGAAAGGAGTTGTATTTTTAGCAAGTTTAAATGTATATCATTTACTATTGGAATCATATTTTCCACTGACTTTTACCTGTCTATTTTTGTTAGAAATGTCTACTTATGTGTGCTATTTACTCAAACTGAGACACAAATTAAACATTCCCAATTGAGTTACATTATCATAAATTTTTTAACTGGGTAAACAATTCCTTTAAAAGCCTACGGGAAGAACTTTAAAATGCATCAATTTTGACAAAAGCAATGTTTCACACAATGTATTCCATGAAACACTAATACCACTTAAGTATCTGTTTGGGATTTCCAGGTCGGATAACTTTGGCTATTTCTGCCCTTTGACTGAAGATCATAATGCAAATTTTTTAATTGTCAAATTAAAGATATTGAAAGTCTTGAAGCAGAGAAGTTTAATCCAACATTTTCTAAACTTGGTTGACCAGAAAACCTTTAATAAATGAGTATCCTGCTTCTAAGCATTCTGTAGAATATATTCTGGGAAATGCTAATTTATGCAACCCATCATGACAGGGGGATTTGAATTCTTTGACACATGCTTTGCATTCTATTTCAATGTTTTAAAGACCCAAAAACTCAGAAGCATTTTCTGTTTCCACTTTCCAGCCCATATTTTAAATCAACAGTTCTGCTAATAATCATGAGTCCTTGAGATAATCACACATAAGCTATTATTTGCTGATGATTGTGCCCCATCAGATATGCAAACCCACATGGCCCAATGCAAGCAACATGAAGATAGTCTTATGGCGTCATGATGCACACTGGCAAACAGATAAAGGAAGGTTTATAAAATAAGAATACTGAAAGTTGAAAAATATATAATACACCTTGGATACACAACATTTCCCAATCCTGTACATAGTCATAAGCAAAATTAAAAAAAAAACCCACCTCCACAGCCCTCCAAAAACATGTGATGATATTTTCTAAAGAATGGTGATCAGTCTACAGCTTGTGCACACAAGCGGTTCAATAAATATTTGCTGAGTGAATGAAAGGAAGAATGAAACAGGCTGTGAAGCTCTAATACAAGATACTGCTTGAGCAGCTACAAAGTCCACAAACAACACGACTGTTTTTATATTCACCCAGTACGGAACAGCCTACTAATCTCTTCATTGTTACCTACCTGTGGAGTTTTAATCGTTATTGGTAACATCATCTCATCACAGGAAGCCCATTGGTATATAAAGCCTGAAGGAAAACTTATACTTGCTCTTGTTTTATAAAAAATATTTTATAAAATATCATACCTGTTAAGGTATTTTTTTCATAACATATGACTGCCCTTATATTTCTCAGTGCTGATAATCTGCTTTTTGAAATTATCTGTACTTTTGAATTATCTCTACAATTTTTTCTACTTTGTAAACTTTTACTCTGTTTTCTTCAAACACTTCACTACAGGGAATCACATCCCTTTTCCTCTCTTCATTTTCTTATACTCTTCCTTTCACTCTCTTTTCAATGTCATAATCTGTTCCTTTTCAATGTCATAATCCCAATTATTTACAAAAGAAAGTGGTTTGCAAATGTTTCTCTTAAGTTAGACATGACTTTAACAAAATGTTGCATCTGACATTTTTAACTTCTGCAGAGTTTTTTCTATTTAAATATTCCACTGACAATTGAAAAAAAATCCAAAAAAAATTATAGTCCATTCTAAAGCCAGTTCCACTTCCACCCTCTCTCTGGAGCCCTATTGGCTCTTTCTAAAGAAGTGCTATCTTCTTATATTCTAGAACCTGGTGTTATTTTCAATTACAAGTCACAGTTCTAGGAATTGAATTGTCCCATTCTCAATTTGCTCACCTGAACTAATCATCTACAGAAGCAGAGTCAATATAAGCTCTAGCTGACCCATTTTGAGTGAGATAAGCACTAACACTTACCTGCTTTCCTTCTGCAGGCAACTAGTGGGATTAATTGTTTTGAAAAATCTGTGTTCCAACAAGAGATGACTTGCAGCCCTTTTATGCTTCTGCTTAACATATTAGTAACTCTAGTCAATGATATTTTCAAAGACCTAAATTGCACTTCCTTTTACTTAACCTAACCTCTTGATTATTGCTCTTCCATCTCTGACTTCCAGAATTTCTGGAGTCTTCATGTACTTTCACACCTCCTGGACTCCTTAAAACACAAGGTCCCCTAAAGGATAATACTTCCACTACATTTCTCTTGAGTATATGCTGTTCATTCTCCTACAACTCATGGGTTGAAGGAGTATCAGCAAGTACCCAGATATACTTAAGGGTCTGTTGCTACTTCTATATGTGAAAAACTAGAGAAAGAAAAGAAAAATTCATATATATGAGTACCTTTCTATATATATAGACAATCTTTGTCGTTCTCATTTGTGTCATCGACTGTTAACTTGAACACCATTTCTTACCTTTGGAAAACTTTGTGACCTGTCTTACAATTCTCTTCCTATTGCAAGTCCTACCATCATATCTTCCCAGACATTGAAACTTAGGCCTACTTGAAGCCAACTTGGTAGCATGTTTATCAGGGAAACCCACCCCCAATATTTCAACATAGGTTCTTTCTATTTTCCCTAAGTGTCAGCCAGTCTGAGAAATAAAGAAAGAGTACAAACAGAGGAATTTTACAGCTGGGCCGCCAGGGGTGACATCACATATCGGTAGGTCCGTGATGCCCCCTGAACTGCAAAACCAGCAAGTTTTTATTAGGGATTTCAAAAGGAGAGGGGGTGTATGAATAGGGAGTAGGTCACAAAGATCACATGCTTCTGAGGCCAATAAACATCACAAGGCAAAGGGCAAAGCACAGATCACAAGGCAAAGGGCAAAATTAGAATTATTGATGAGGGTCTATGTTTGGCTGTGCACATGTTGTCTTGATAAACATCTTAAACAACAGAAAACAGTGTTCGAGAGCAGAGAGCCGGTCCGACCTCAAATTCACCAGGGCGGGATTTTTTCCCCACCCTAATAAGCCTAAGGGTACTGCAGGAGACCAGGGCATATTTCAGTCCTTATCTCAACCACATAAGACAGACACTCCCAGAGCGGCCATTTATAGACCTCCCCCCAGGAATGCAATTCTTCTCCTAGGGTCTTAATATTTAATATTCCTTGCTAGGAGAAGAATTTAGCGATATCTCTCCTACTTGCACATCCATTTATAGGCTCTCTGCAAGAAGAAAACTATGGCTCTATTCTGCCCGACCCCACAGGCAGTCAGTCAGACCTTAAGATTGTCTCCCCTTGTTCCCTAAAATTGCTGTGTTTCTGTTCTTTTTCAAGGTGCACTGAGTTCATATTGTTCAAACACACGTTTTACAATCAACTTGTACAATAGTCGTCCTGAGGTGACGTACATCCTCAGCTTACGAAGATAATAGGATTAAGAGATTAAAGTAAGACAGGCATAAGAAATTATAACAGTGTTATTTGGAAACTGATAAATGTCCATGAAATTGTCACAATTTATGTTCAGAGACTGAAGTAAAGACAGGCATAAGAAATTATAAGAGTATTATTAGGGAAGTGATAAATGTCCATGAAATCTTCACAATTTATGTTCCTCTGCCATGGCTCCAGCCGGTCCCTCCGTTCGGGGTCCCTGACTTCCTGCAACACATATAGCCAGGTTAAGATGTCAAAAACTGAACATCTTTCACTTGGTATTCTATTATAATTATTACTGAGATGAAGTTTCACTCTTGTCACCCAGGCTGGAGTGCAGTGGCACAATCTCAGCTCACTGCAACCTCTGCCTCCCAGGTTCAAGCAATTCTCCTACCTCAGCCTCCTGAGTAGCTGGGATTACAGGTGCCTGCCACCATGCCTGGCTAATTTTTTTTTTTTTTTTGGTATTTTTAGTAGAGTTGGGGTTTTGCCATGTTGGCCAGGCTTGTCTTGAACTCCTGATCTCAGGTGATCCACCCACCTTGGCATCCCAAAGTGCTGGGATTACAGGCGTGAGCCACTGCACCTGGCCAGATATTCCATTATTATCATAACTTGAAATTTCTTTATTACCCTATTTTTCTATGGCAAGCCTATCTAATTTTTACTTTATTTTTTCCACTTGAGAATTCACTCTGCACTTCAACTGATTTCTTGTCAATATCTTTACTTTCTTTTATTGTTTTCTGACACACTCAGCTCACAAAATTTCAATCCATGATCTACTCTCACTTTCATCTTTTCTAGATCCAATTATTCTCCAAAACTATCAGATTTAAGCATACTCAGATTCTTACATCTTTAAAAGAAAAAGTCTTCTGTTCAGAACCTCCTCATATATCTAGTGACTGCATTAACTTTCTTCCTTCCTTTAATAGCCACACTTTCTATCTCTACATGTTTATTAGGTATAATACACATTGCAAGACATAGAAGATAGATAGATAATAGATATCTATGCACTTGTGTCTATATATGTTTGTGTGTGTATATGTATATATATTTATATGTGTGTGTGTGTCTCTGTATACTTGAAGACATTTTATAATTAGCTATTTATTCTTCCAAGGCAACAACTAGGACTTATTTAGATTTGCTTCTTCAACATCTAAAATAATGCTTGAAACATAGAAAGTACATAATAAACATTGTTGCATGAGTTAATACTTGATTTAATAAATATGTGTTGAGGCAATCCAATCAGCTTGTGGCTATTGTTTTTCATCATTTTATATGTAGAATTATATTTTTAATACTTTTCTCTGTCTATTATTACTTATCTTTCTTTGAGCTTAATCTTGAAGTACTCGAGATAAGTAAAATGTCTCTTAAGGACTTTATTAATTTGACATAGTTTGGGTGATCATCTGTTGTTCTCTTTTTTTCTTAATGGACTCTAGAGACTTGACAAATCCATCTTGTTCAAGTGTAATTGTGGTATCACTGGCTTTACTTCAGGCATTCTCACTCAGCACTATAACAGAACTATGAAAAGTGTAAGAAAAGTCCAATTAGGGTTCACATATCCTAGAGGGAAACCAAGTCTTTTTAATTCCAAATGTTCTGCTTCTAGGACTAAAAAGTAGAAACCAGTTATTATTTTCAACAGTTACTAGTATTAATCATTTTCCCTTAAAATTATTCCCCTTTACCTACACATAAACCCAAAATACGATTATAATGTTCATAGAATTTCAATGGTCCACCCTCTCCTCTATTTCTATGGCCCTATGTGAGAAATACCCCTGTGAATAGAATAACATACATCCTTCAGGATCTCACAGATTCATGAAGACTCAAAAGTAAAATAGTAATTCACTAATGCACTTTCAGCCAAGCCAAACTGCTCTGAGCAACCTGTGCTCTTTCACACCTAGTTATGTTTACACTTGCTATTGTTCCTCCTTGAAATATTACCAAGGAGTTCCCCTGCACTTACTCAGTTACTTCCACCTGTCCTTCAAAGTTCAACTGAGATATTAACTATTCAGAGCAACTTTTACTGCTACTTCGCCTAACAGAGTTTAGTTTTTTTCCTCTGAACTTAATTGAAATTTTGTTCTACATTTACAATATCATCGTGGTATAAGTATTAGTAAATTAGTGTTTTATTTTTGAGTCATCATGAATCTTTGAGATCCTGAAGGATATATGTTATTCTATTCATAGCTGTATTTCTTGCATAGGGCCACACAAATGGGAACCATACTGGGAAATGAAACCATTAGTCTATACTCAGCCTGGACACCAATAATTAAAACCTTACTGCCTAAATCAACCTGACTTTGCTATTACACTGTCATTATTAACATGACTTTATTTTCCTGAAAGCCTCGTGCCCAGGCAAATGGCTTGATTCTTCATTATAGGAACATGCTGAAAACTGTATAAATTCTTCAATAGAAAACATGAACAGTTTGTGCCCTAAAATTGTTTTTGGGGCAAAAATCTTCTGCCTTGAAATCTTGCTCTTGTTTCCACCAAGTGAAGCTATTATGGTCCTTTCCAATCCCAATCAAGTGTTTATATTGAAAGACTTGCCTTAAACCAAACTTCCAATTCTCAATAAATTTCTACCTTTCCATCCAACCTTGAGGAAATTGTCAAAGTTATGCAGAGGTGGTGATCTCTTTCTCTAGTGATAAAAGACTCAGATTTGTCTTATCAACAGATTAATTAGTTGAATTAGAGTAAACTGAATATCACATTTGTTGCTTAAAAATGTGGGTTAAGTAAAACTCCAGATTCTTTATAATACAGTGTATTAAAATTTAGGTAGATAAAATTTTATGATGTTTCAGGCCCATAGATTTAGATCATTTGTAAACAAAATCTAGTCAATGATATTGTATACATAACTATTATTAGTTGGCAGAAGCTCAGATATAGCCACAAAGTAATAGTAGGAAAACATTTATTAGATACCAACTCAGTGTCAGTTGGCCTTGTGCTTTCTACAAGCTATCTCCTTTTGCTTAGATTTTAAAGATTTCAGTTTATTTAAATCAAACTTGTAAATCATTTTAGACTCTTTATAGTATTTCCAATTTGCATTAAATGGTTAACATGCATTTAAAATGTAATCAGGCCCAACACTGATTCATTATCTGGCTCAATGGTTCATTGGTTCACTCACTCACCATACAGCCAAAAGCATTATCACAGACCAGCCTGCATTTGTCATCAGGAGCAAACTACCATACAAAGGTAATGTCCACATCAGACTTATATCTTTAAGCCAGGATGATTCATCCACTTATCAAGCACCTGATATTAGAAATGAGCCATCAGAACACACCATTATTTGTCCTATGAACACTCTCACACACCCTCTTTTTATCTCTATTTGTCCAAGTCTGCATGTATCTTTCACTTATGATCAGCAAACAAGATAAAAAAGGATTAAGTAAAAAGCAGTTTCTCCTGAAAGAGCTATCTGGGAAAATTCATGGAAGAGGTGGAGTTTGAACTGACCCATGAATATGAAATTCTCTAATTTCTACCTTTATGTACCTTTGGTTGTATCTTGTCTCTCCACTTCTGGCTTTGTACTTATCAGTTCAAGCTTGAATTTGACCTGTCAGCTTTCTCTATACAGAATGTTAGCCACTTTGACCTAAACCTGGTGATTTAGTTCTTAGCTCTTGCCTACCTGCACATGTTGGATTATCTTCTAGTTAGAAAAAGAAACAGGAAATCACATACTCATGTAAACTATGTAATTGAGCACATGCAATGCTATAGAGTGAGGAGAGAGAGGACAGTGGCTTTTTCTCCTCATTTTCTGTTCCTAGTCCCCACAACAGATGATCTCCTCATACAGGTCTTCTACTCCTTAAAATAGACAAGATTGATGAAAGACTGGAAATGACTTTGCCTGGACCATGATTCAGCGACACTGTCCCTGTGGCAAGACTATTGGCCAGGTACTGCCAAAGGTCTCAAAGAGGATTGGGTTTTAGGGCACCATCCACATAAGATATATTAAGCCAACAAGGTAGCCTCATGGCTTAATCAGGCCTTAACTCTCTTAAAGTGCTTTTCATTCTATTATTCAGGGTCAAACGCAGTGGCTGATCCTCACTGACTCCTCTTCTTAAGGTTGTTGTACTAGGAGCATCTCCTAACACTACACGGACACAATTCAATGACAAAATCAGAGAAAGTGGGTCTATTCCTAATTGTTATAAGTTCAAATGTTTTACCTTGCTTAAGAAGTGCAAATATAATAAGAATAAATATTAGTCAAGTGTCAGCCATATTATAAACAGCAATGTGAAATAATTTTTAGGTCAGGTGAGGTGGCTCACGCCTGTAATCCTAGCACTTTGGGAGGCCAACGTGGGTGGATTGCCTGAGCTCAGAGATCAAAACCAGCCTGGACAACATGGTGAAACCCTGTCTTTACTAAAAATACAAAAACATTAGCCGGGTATGGTGGCGTGCACCTGTAGTCCCAGCTACTTGGGAGGCTGAGACAGGAGAATCGCTTGAACCCAGGAGGTGGAGGTTGCAGTGAGCCGAGATTGTGGCCACGTCACTCCAGCCTGGGCTACAGAGCAAGATTCCGTCTCCAAAAATAATAATAAAAATAATTTTTAATTTACTTATCCATAGTAGTGCATATAAAGCATTCAGTATGGTTTTTATCCTATATTATTTTCCAAAATTACTATATTTTGTTGCACTGCAGTCACATTTAATAAATCAGGGATTTAAATTCTAAGATAATATGTGACTTTTACAAGTTCAAACAGAAAACCATAACAGAAATTTGATTCAGGTTTTTGGCCGGGTGCGGTGGCTCACGCCTGTAATCCTAGCACTTTGGGAGGCCGACGCGGGCAGATCACGAGGTCAGGAGATCGAGACCATCCTGGCTAACACAGTGAAACCCTGTCTGTACTAAAAAAATACAAAAAATTAGCTGGGCGTGGTGGCGGGCGCCTATAGTCCCAGCTACTCGGGAGGCTGAGGCAGGAGAATGGTGTGAACCCAGGAGGCACAGCTTGCAGTGAGCCGAGATTGAGCCACTGCACTCCAGCCTGGGTGACAGAGCGAGACTCCCATCT
Source organism: Pan paniscus (assembly GCF_029289425.2). NCBI lineage: Eukaryota > Metazoa > Chordata > Mammalia > Primates > Hominidae > Pan > Pan paniscus. Next base: position 41,684,734 of record NC_073258.2, on the reverse strand, counting down.
CACACACACACAAAAAAAGAAATTTGATTCAAGTTTTTAAAGCCCTGGGTATTTCTAGAGCCCTGGAGGCATTATTAAAATATGGAAATATTTGGGCTCAAAGATCAACATCTGTATTCATGCCTTGTCTTTCATTTAATATACTTAAAGATGTAATGTTCAAAGTTCTCAAATAAAAGCATTTATAATTTCATCTGAAATTGCTAAACATCTCATAAAACCTGAAAATCATTAATATGCTGAGTATATTCATTCTTTGCCTTTAAGGGATCTGGTCTGTATTTAAAGACTGAATTATTTATTATAGCTTTGCTGTTTAGAATCAGTTTTTTGGTTTTTTTTTCGAAATCACTCTTATAAGCTATTCTTAGTTAGATGTGGAAATACTCAGGGCTACAACATACCTTTCACTATTAACCACCCTGATTGACAGATCAAAGGATTTAGATGCTCTTGAACTAACAATAATTTTACTTAGGCAAACATCAAGAGTCCAAATGGTTTGAAAATGCATATGTGTTCCTTGAATAGATTTTTACAAAATAAATCAGATAAGTGCCAAGTCCCTCACCTGTAGGAACATAATATTATTTTTCTCTCTGAATTAAATTATGGTAAAAATCCTAAGAGACCAAACAAAATCTGGATGATTTTGCCGAAACACCCCCAAGAATAGAATTCATGGGATTCAGGTGCACAATCTCCGTATAAATTAAGGACTGGGGCTGTGGCTTTTGAAGGAAAAAAAAGATAGAAAAAGAATTAAAAGTTTGCCATCAGAATGGCCTGGCCTTCGATCACACTGAGTGCCTCAAAAGTGTATTGCCTGTTCACACAAAGTCCACTATGAGATGGAGTAACTTCCTGGAGCAATTACCCTCTATGCAGAAACTCATTGCTCTAGGTTCACATGCTCTAGTTTTATAGCTGTGCTCTTTGCGATGTGGTGGCTCCTCTGTCCAATTTAGCAAGGAAAGAGAACATTGAAATTTTTCACGTATACATTTAAATCAAAAAGTGACCCACATCAGTGACTTCTGTTCACAACAAGGAAATAATAACATGACCCTACCTAACTGCAAAAGACGTGGAGAATGGTAATCTCCCATGTACCTGAAGAGAGAGAAGCCAGTAGGGTCTCTCCAGCACCAGTATTATGGCCAAGGAACACTTACATAACCTCTAAGAGCCTCTGTTTACTCATCTATAAAATGGGAATTTTAGAAATTACTCCATAAGTTTGCTGTGAGTTTGAATTAAATGAATACATGCAAATATCTAGCCTGTGGTCTAGCACACAGCAAAAATTTAGAAAAAAGATTCTCTTCTTCCTGTTTTTCTTCCCGTCAACAATTCTGTAACAATTTATTAATTTATATATTTCCAAATGATGTTTCCACTGTGCTGTTCCTATTATTTTATCTCATTTTTCCTCATTTGTATTTTTAAATTTTTTAAGCATTTTGAAAAGTGCTTTCAACTTAAAACAACCTATATTTTTCCAAGGAAAACACAAATAAATGTTACTAAATAATTTAATAAGACATTTTAAACTATTGTTTCAGTGAGTCATATATTTTATTTTTGGATTATAAATATAAATATTATATTTTCATAAAACTGTAGATTCAGATGGAGACTCTGGTTATTCTTCTTTGGTCTAGCTGAGTTCTTGGGTAAAATATATAGGCATGTGGCATTTACTTTGTGATTATTCTATCTTCCTAAATACTGATAAATCACTACCAGTAGAGTTTATTTTCTTGTATTTCCTATTTCCCCCTTAATAAAGAGCTTTTTTTTTTTTCTAATACTTGGTATATCGCATTCTCTGTGGTGGTAGAAGGCCCTTCTCAAGGATTCTCTAAACTGCTCATGAATTTAACAAGAACTAAAGAGGAAGTGTTATAACATCTGTTAAGCCCTTATCACATGCCAAATTATGCTTATAATTTTACATAAGCTATTAGCCATCATATAAATAGGGTATTAGTGTCATTTTAAAAAATGAAATATGGACATCAAAGGAAGTTTAAATAACATGGTTGTATTATATGGCCCATGAATGCAGATAGAAGATTTGATTTCAGGATAAATTCTATGCTGTGTATACCATATCACAGTCTGTGTTTGCTAATTGGCCTTGCCCAAAGGAAAAATGAACTTTCTTCCATCTTCATGGCAGGAGGTACTTTTAAAACTGGGAGAGAGACTTTCACCCAAATTATGTTCTTACCTTCCCACAGAGACTGGAAGATAGGGCCGCTATCTGCCTTGATAATTACCTTTCAAAGGGATTGCTCTTATGTCCTTGCAAAAGACATTACTGGGCTGTAAAACTAGCAAGAGGTTTTTATAAAAGACCCCGCATTGCCCATCAATCCTAAGCCAAAAGAACAAAGCTGGAGGCATCACATTCCCTGACTTCAAACTATACTACCAGGCTACAGTAACCAAAACAGCATGGTACTGGTACCAAAACAGAGATATCGATCAATGGAACAGAACAGAGCCCTCAGAAATAATGCCGCATATCTACAACTATCTGATCTTTGACAAACCTGAGAAAAACAAGCAATGGGGAAAGGATTCCCTATTGCATAAATGGTGCTGGGAAAACTGGCTAGCCATATGTAGAAAGCTGAAACTGGTTCCCTTCCTTACACCTTATACAAAAATCAATTCAAGATGGATTAAAGACTTAAACATTAGACCTAAAACCATAAAAACCCTAGAAGAAAACCTAGGCATTACCATTCAGGACACAGGCATGGGCAAGGACTTCATGTCTAAAACACCAAAAGCAATGGCAACAAAAGGCAAAGTTGACAAATGGGATCTAATTAAACTAAAGAGCTTCTGCACAGCAAAAGAAACTACCATCAGAGTGAACAGGCAACCTACAAAATGGGAGAAAATTTTCGCAAACTGCTCATCTGACAAAGGGCTAATATCCAGAATCTACAATGAACTCAAACAAATTTACAAGAAAAAAACAAACAACCCCATCAAAAAGTGAGCAAAGGACATGAACAGACACTTCTCAAAAGAAGACATTTATGCAGCCAAAAAACACATGAAAAAATGCTCATCATCACTGGCCATCAGAGAAATGCAAATCAAAACCACAATGAGATATCATCTCACACCAGTTAGAATGGCAGTCATTAAAAAGTCAGGAAACAACAGGTGCTGGAGAGGATGTGGAGAAATAGGAACACTTTTACACTGTTGGTGGGACTGTAAAGTAGTTCAACCATTGTGGAAGTCAGTGTGGCGATTCCTCAGGGATCTAGAACTAGAAATACCATTTGACCCAGCCATCCCATTACTGGGTATATACCCAAAGGACTATAAATCATGCTGCTATAAAGACACATGCACACGTATGTTTATTGTGGCACTATTCACAATAGCAATGACTTGGAACCAACCCAAATGTCCAACAATGATAGACTGGATTAAGCAAATGTGGCACATATACACCATGGAACACTATGTAGCCATAAAAAATGATGAGTTCATGTCCTTTGTAGGGACATGGATGAAATTGGAAATCATCATTCTCAGTAAACTATTGCAAGAACAAAAAACCAAACACCACATATTCTAACTCATAGGTGGGAATTGAACAATGAGAACACATGGACACAGGAAGGGGAACATCACACTCTGGGGACTGTTGTGGGGTGGGGGGAGGGGGGAGGGATAGCATTGGGAGATATACCTAATGCTAGATGACGAGTTAGTGGGTGCAGCGCACCAGCATGGCACATGTATACATATGTAACTAACCTGCACATTGTGCACATGTACCCTAAAACTTAAAGTATAATAATAATTAAAACAAAACAAAACAAAACAAAAGATTCACACCTCAAGGGGCAAAGAATTTACAAGTTTCCTAAAGTAAATGGTCTAAGAAAAGGGAGAAGAGGGACCTTGTTGGCTAGGTCATCTGTATTCTGTAAGAGTCAGGGTAAGAGGAAAATCTGCGGAATGGAGACAGAAAGAAACCCCTCTAAAGTTTAGTCAAGTGAAGGAAATGTGAAGGCCTTCTTGGTCAACACGATGTTAAGAATTTTAATACAGCTCTTAATTAGAAGTGGAAAAGATAGCGAACAATAGCCCCAAAACAAGCCCTATTGTTCCAAAGAAATCTTTCTCCATTTGTGTGTAGTAGCTAACACCTAAATTCCTGGGTTTAGCAGCAGTGACCATTTGGGCTATAAACGAGCAGCAGAGAATAATGGAGTAGGAACAAACTGTTTAGGGAAGGCTTTTCCCTGGGAAATCTTAGTGAATAAAGCACCAGTTAAAAATCTGGGATGCCAGTTTGTGTGGAGCAGGGGCTTATTGGACTACAAAGAGGAAATAATGGACTCAAAATCTAAAGTCAAATCAAGCTGATAGCCATTCTTGTTCCTTTCTCTAGCAATTTTGCAACCACCACAAACTTTGTGACATCAAGCAACATCTGTTCTATTTTCATCATGGTTTAGAAATTCAGACAGGACAGAGCAGGAATGGCTTACTTCTACCCCATGAGACTAGGGTCTGAACTGGGAAGACAGTGAATTGGACTCAAGAACCCATTTCCAAAATGGCTTCTTTACTTACATGTCTGTACCCTGATGGGAAAGCTAGAAGGCTGGTCTCAGCCAAAATTGTCAGTAAGAATACCTCTATGTGGCCTCTCCACTGTAGCAGCTTCAGGGTAGTTGAACCATTTTATGTGACAGCTAAGTGCTCCTATGAGCTTACTCATAGGGAAGTAGTATACTCTTTTATGATCTAGCATTTGCAGTCCCACATAGTGACATTTCCAATATTCTTTACTGGCTCACTCAGTGAGAGCCTCAACCAGAATCAAGGGGTGGAGACATAGATCCTTCCCCTCAAGGAAAGAGTGTGCAAGAATCTGCAGTTGTGTTTAAAGCTATCCCAATTCTTAAAGAAGTAAAACTGAGGCAATTTTTAAACTGGAGAAACTCTAAAATTGAAGAGCAGGAGAGACTTCATCGAAAGTTTTGATGTGTATTATGTCACAAAGTAGAGTCTAAAAGGCTTAAGAATGGGATAAGAAACCATGAACACCACTAGTGTTTCTTTATTTCTTTGCTGTAGCAAATACCTTCGGAGGTCTTAAACCTTGATCTCTTAGGTGTTTGGAGCTCTCCTTTTTATATAGTGGTGACATTGGTGATATCCTTTGGAAAGGTTTTGGAGAACAAAGGTTTTAATCTTGGCCTTCGGCAAGATATTTAACCTTTCTGAGATGTTATTTCCTCATCTTTTAAAAGGGCATGAGGAAATCTCCCTGAAAGTGTTGCTGTAAATTTAAAATAACATCTTTACGTAAGACTGAGCACTGTGCTGGATGCATAATACACCAAAAACAGAAGAATTCCCTCATGGAATATATATATCCGGATTTGTCCTGATTGTGTCAGTTGACAAAATGAACATAGGGTTAGAAATAAGAGAAGATAATACCTTTCAATGGGGGGATGGTACAAATTTTCTAGGTTTGGTGGGGTGGATAGGGAAATCATTTGATTGTTTTGAATTATGAAGGTGAATTAGAATTTCCTGGAAAATTTGTAAAATAACACATATTCATAAGCTTCATCTTAGACCTACTGAATCTAAAAATCATCTTGACATGCCAATACTCTGTATTTTTAATTAGCTCCTCAACTGATAACAATACAACCAGGCTGTTTGGCAGCAGTCGGAGGATCACCACCAAATACATTACACGATGTTATAAAAGTTCATCTGGGCTCCAGTCACACATGAACTCTTTTTTTTCCACAAAGTATCATTGTAATCAATCCCTAAAGAAAGTGTTAAATAACATTAGTCAGCTCATGATAAATAAATAATGAAAATAATTTTCACCATTCTGATTTTGTTGTTAACAAGAAAATTAATCTAAAACAACTTTTATTTATGTTTGATAAACATCCTGGCAATTTGCCTGCCTACACTCAATATTTCAAATATGCATATGTAGGAATTTAAAAATTATTCCACAGCATTTTAACAGTTGAATTATTTTAAATATGCTCATAAAAGCCATTGAGATGTGCTTTTAATACATACTGTTGACTTAGAGGTTGCCTTTATTCAAACGATTATTATTTTTTTCCTGAAAATTTCCAGTTGTCTGGTCAATTATTTAACTCCATTGGCATTTATCCAATTTTCTTACATTGCAGAACATATATCCAATTTTTGTTTCTTTGGAAATCCTCAACAAAAATTGCGTTTCTGCCAATTCTACCTGCCAGTAGTAACAATTATCCTCTATTTTTACAAAGCCAACAAGCCATAAATTATAGAGAAATATCAGATCTCTGAAAATGTGTTGAATGTCTGTTTTCCCCAAATTCATACGCTGAAACCTAATTCCAATGTATTAGGTGGGGCTTTTGGTGGGGGTGATTAGGTAATGAGAGCTGTGACCTTGTGAATGGGATTAGTGTCTGTGTAGTATGTTTTGCAGAATACCTGAGGCTGGGTAATTTATAAAGAAAAGAGGTTTATTTTCTCTCATAGGTCTACAGACTGTACAGGAAACATGGAATCAGCATCTCTGTCTGATGAAGGCCTTAGGAATCTTCCACTCATGGAGGAAGGTGAAGGGGAGGCAGGTGTGTCACACAGTGAGAGAGGGAGCAAGAGAAAAGGAGCAGGAGAGACGAGAGATACCAGATTCTTTTTTAATAATGAGATCTCTTGCTATTTCATTACCATGAAGAGGCACTAAGCCATTCATGAGGGATCTGCCCCCATGACCCAAACACTTCCCACCAGGTCCCACCTCCAATACTGGGGATCACATTTCAACGTAAGATTTGTAGGGACCAAACATCCAAGCTATATCAGTCCCCGTGTAAGAGAGACCCTAGAGAGCTAATGAGCTCCTTCTATTATATGAGGACTCAATGAGAAGATGAGTTCTATGAACCAGAAAATGACCCTCATCCGGCACTGAATCTGAGGGCATCTTTTGATCTTTAACTTTCCAGCCTCCAGAACTGTGAGAAAAAATTCCTATTGTTTAGAAGCCACCCAGTGTATGATAATTTTTGTTATAGCAGTTTTAACAGATTATGACAATATGCCTTTCCATATCAACATAAAGAAAATCTGAGAATGGAAATTATTGTCAATACTTGGGAAGGGAAATAATGAAATAAGATTTTTCCCATAAATCTAAAACTTCTAAAAACACAAGATTAAAGACTTTTTTATGCAAGTATGTGTACATATAGAAGAAAATGCTTTTTGCAGACTTTCACATGACCATAGAGTTTATTTTGGAAAATAAAAGTTTATTGAGTCATTCGGGCTTTTATTATTTTTTTAAAAAGCTTATAACTAGAAGAAAATTTCCTAAATTTTTAATCAAAGCACTTTTTGTAACAGTAGTTTAGAACTATTACACCCCAAGATACTGGATAGACAGAGAAATGTGCAATCACACATCAAATTAAATAAAATAGATTACATAAAGCCTCTAGTGCCAGATATTAATGGGAACAGATATTTAGCTAGTCACTATTATTCTATTAATCTACTTGTTCATTTAGGTAAACTGCTAGATACATGCAGCATCAGGTTTGTTTTAGAAATAAAATCAATCTTGAAATCACCTTCTCTACCTTCTTTTACAGGAAAACAAAACAAAACTTCTGGAATGCCTCTTCATCTGTACTGTATCCTTGACAGAATTCCTATTGAGTGGTTTTCATATTTAACAACAGATCCGATTTTGTCAAATAAATTCTTACATGGAACTCCAATCCGTGAATTAGAACAAAAGTTAGTGTAAGTTATTTCAAGTTTAATAGTTTTAGTTGTTAATTTATTTCTTAATTTTGTCTTTCAGGGCACAGTGTTGAGAAATCATTTACACAGACAAAAAATTGCAACTGATTTTTAACTATTTCTGCGTGCTATCTTCCTACATTTTCCAATTAAATTCTGATAGTTCCACAAGAACTGATTTCTATTTTTCAAAATTATATCACTAACTTACCAATATTCAACTAGTGCTTGCTTTCAATGATTGGTTAATATTGGCTCTGAAAACGTTCCTTTGCCAACATAAATGTTCATTAAGAATTTTTCAAAAATGTCAAAAAAATACCACCTCAGTTTCAACTATGAAATAACAATTTAATATTTCAAAACAGTCATATTTATTTTTCCTTGCTGTTAAAATCAAACTTTAGCTTCAATTTTAAGGCGGGCATTCTATATACATTTAAAAGTAGGTAATTTTGTGAGTGTGAATTGGACTTACTTAGATTACTAACATTAGCAGCAAAATATATAACCTGTTTCCACAACATCTGGAGTTTAAGTATTAACACTGTAAAATATTATCTGAAATTCTCATATTTTAAACTATCATATGGACAATGGAACAGATTCCACTATAAAAATAATTTTTAAATCACTTCAAGTAGGATTACATGTAACTCTGAATGAAATGCAGTTAAAACATAAAACATAATAAAAATATAACTAGTGTAGTGTTTGCTGACAGTATTTGCCTAGCAAATTTCCTTAATCAGGGATCTTTTTAATGAAACACAATGATGGTTCATACATAATAAAAGTCTCATACGTGCTTTTTTGCTTAGATAGTTTTCAAATTTTTAATACAGCTTTCATTACACTTTTGATACCTTACTTGATAGAATATTTTTAAACACAAATGCTTAAACACTGTAAATATTTTTTCTTAATTGTTATGATTACCTGGAAAATAACGAGAACAGTAACATCTGAAGCCTCTTCCACCTGAATGATGAAGATGTCAAATATTCTCAGCCTCAAATTAATGTATCAAGTACATTGGATTTGTATCTTTGTGTTCTTTCCTATCTTCTTAAAAAATTGTGCTAATTATGTTTTCAAAAATTGTTGTTTTTCTAACATACTGGTTACAATATCAATATATGTGGCTTAATAAAATAGTCTCTGAGAACATGTGCTTTTCTGTATATGTCAGGTGGCAGCTTGCTTTTAACAATATTGTAAGTTTTTATAATCAGATTTAAATTGTGTTTATATGAAATATTTATGAACACTGAATTTATGCTGAACAAAGCAGAGTCTTCTTTCAAATCGTATGTAGTTATGTTTCAAATATGTGAAATTTTTCAATACTTTATTAAAATTTTAATAGAACACATTAAATATCTGAGTAATTTTTATCTTCATAAAAGGTACAACCTGGTAAAAATAAGTTGTGTCACATTCTCAATTTCAAGTGATCTACATAGGAGTTAACACTTTTTTTTATTTCATTGACTTTTATCATTGTGGTTGGTATCAGGGAATTGCCTGGTACTAATATATGACATTCCATTTTTGAGCCTGATCAACTCTCATCATATACAGGGTATTTTGTCTGTTGGTTTGATTTCCTGTCTTTCATTATGAAACGATTACTAATTTCAAGTGTAGTTATTTTATCTCACTAGAAATGATCATAGGTTTTGTATGTGTGTGTGGGTATATGTGCGTGCATAGAGCAAAAAAAGCACTACAAAACCTTGAAGGGCTGAATTTTAAAAAAATATATTGTTGTTATTGGCACAAACAATCTGCATTTTCCCTGTTATGTTATTTTCATTCTAAAACTATTTTTCTGTGTTGAGAACTTACTCCAGCAGAAACAACTGATTATTTCCTGAGACATTTTATGCATAGTGACATTAAGATTTGAATGAAAATCTAAAGAATGGATATAATTTGTAAATACAGAGAGAATTAGAGTAAGTAATTAAAATCAGGAAAATAATTCACATAAATATTTAGAGGAAGAATGGAGTGTAATGTGTTGGGTCAGAGGTGTCAGATGTTTTAGGTGTGGTGAAGAGAAGACTAGCCTGAAGAGAAGACTATAATGAAAACTTTGGCAGAACAGTGATGGAGGAAAAAAGTGGAGCTGGATTATTGACAACTCTAAATGCCTTCTTGGAGGAGTTTGGATTTTAACATCCTGTTAGGACATTGGCAGTTGAGGGTCTTTGAAGGATTTGTGGTACAGAGTTGATAAGCATAAATTAATGCCTTAAAAATATTAGTTTGGTTTAGAAGAAGTAATTCATTTTGGGTAGCAATGTGGATTCTGGAAGAAAAACAACGTCAGAAATGGGACAACAACATCTTGACTAGACTAGGGTGTAGGCACGGGGAAAATAAAGAAGCAAAATAGTGACAGTTGTTTTTATTTGTTTGTTTTCAGAGAGAGTCTCCCCCTGTTGCCCAGGCTGGAGTACAGTGGCCGTGATCTCTGCTCACTGCAACCTCCGCCTTCTAGGTTCAAGCGATTCTTCTGCCTCAGCCTCCCGAGTAGCTGGGACTACAGGCGTGCACTACCACGCCTGGCTAATTTTTGTATTTTTAGTAGAGACGGGGTTTCACCATTTTGGCCAGGCTAGTCTCAAACTCCTGACCTCGTGATCTGCCGGCCTCAGCCTCCTAAAGTGCTGGGATTACAGGCATGAGCCACTGTGCCAGGCCGAGAGATGTTTTCTTGGATTTGCCTTATTAAAAACGTTTCAGCCTATTTTCACATGACATTTCAATGCCTTTCAGGATTGAGGACATTCTCGTTTCTGTAAACAACAGCAAGAATTTTTTTTTTTATGTGCAATACAGACAATGGGGACATATGCACTGATTTCATCAACGTGGGCATACACACTGCTCACGATCCGTGTGATCAACAAAGATAGCAGGAAATGGTCATCACCAATGTCTAGGTCTCAGTTCATACTTGTACATGATGGGTTCAAAACCTACCTTCTTCCTTCCCTACCTGAAAGGAACACCATTAAAGCTTTGGGTCAGAAGGAAAAGATGAGCTATCAACTTACCACAGGCAGCCTTTGACAGCTTTTCCATTTGTATATGCATTTCAATCAATTTTAAATCAGAGAGACAATAAAGCAAATCTCTTTCAGCTTTCAATTTGCCTCTGCAGTGATGGGTGCCCTGTCTGATGTTTACAGTTCACAGTCTCTTAATAATGGATGATTTTAGCACTTGCTTCTTTCTATATATTTTTATAATGCTTTCAGCAATTTCATTAGTGCTGCTTTTTAAGATGACAATTTGACTAAAATGAAAAGCTCAAGAAGCAGTTTGAGGTAGAGCAAAAAGGGAAATTAATCTAACTTTGGGAAAAACTGATTTTTTAAAAATTCTGCTTCTTTCTAACATCTTCATTTATTTTCACCTAAAATGTCAGGTAATTTTTCCAGGCCTTTTCAGTTTTCTGCAGCCATTCTATAGAAGTTACATTCTCTAGCACATTTGCCATGAGTCAAGTTATTCTTCTTCAACCTGTACTTGCCCATTCACAAAATGTCACTTCATCAAATAACTCTACCTTTTTGGTTTACCCCAAATGACTTTTACTTGGATTTATCCATTTCACAATCCTAATATTACTGCTATTCTATAAAATTAATTAAAAGTGCATCTGAGCCCTATTGCCATGTTTTTGTTTGTTTCATTTAGGTTGACATTGTCAAGTATCTTATCAATGCCACTTTGTCAGTAAAAAAAATGTATTTAAAGTAGTCTCCTTCTGCACCCCATGAGACATAGTAAGGTATAGCGGGTTTATTTTTTTTTTCAAGTGAAGCATCATTTCTTATTTTAAAAATATATGTTGGGCTGGGCGCAATGGCTCACACCTGTAATCCCAGTACTTTGGGAGGCCGAGGTGGGCGGATTGCCTGAGCTCCGGAGTTTGAGACCAGCCTGGGCAACATGGTAAAACTCCATCTCTACTAAAATACAAAAAATTAGCCAGCTCTGGCAGTGTACGCCTGCAGTCCCAGCTGCTCAGGAGGCTGAGGCAGGAGAATTTCTTGAACCCAGGAGGCAGAGGTTGCAGTGAGCCAAGACTGCACCTTGCACCACTGCACTCCAGCCTGGGTGAGAGAGCAAGACGCCGTCTCAAAAAAAAAAAAAAAAAAAAAAAAAAAAAAAAATATATATATATATATATATATATATATATATATATACATGTTAAAAGTGTATCTCTCTGCTCCTCAACCAAAGCTTTGGCACTTGCCAAATATTCAGCCTGGAAAATAAATGAGATTATGGAGGAAAAAAAAAAACTTAAACGTCAGTTAACCAATTGGCTTATCATCTCTTAAAAATATCTCCTATGGAAATAGGAACACTTTTACACTGTTGGTGGGACTGTAAACTAGTTCAACCATTGTGGAAGGCAGTGTGGTGATTCCTCAAGAATCTAGAACTAGAAATACCATTTGACCCAGTCATCCCATTACTGGGTATATTCCCAAAGGATTATAAATCATGCTGCTATATAGACACATGCACATGTATGTTTATTGTGGCACTATTCACAATAGTAAAGACTTGGAACCAACCCAAATGTCCAACAATGATAGACTGGATTAAGCAAATGTGGCACATATACACCATGGAATACTATGCAGCCATTAAAAAGGATGTCCCTCCTTTGTAGGGACATGGATGAAGCTAGAAACCATCATTCTGAGCAAACTATCCCAAGGACAGAAAACCAAACACCGCATGTTCTCACTCATAGGTGGGAATTGAACAATGAGAACACTTGGACACAGGGTGGGGAACATCACACACCAGGGCCTGTTGTGGGGTGGCGGGAGGGAGGAGGGATAGCATTAGGAGATATACCTAATGTAAATGACGAGTCAATGGGTGCAGCACACCAACATGGCACATGTATACATATGTAACAAACCTGCATGTTGTGCACATGTACCCTAGAACTTAAAGTATAATTAAAAAAAAAAAGTAGAAAAAAGAAATCTCTCCTATCAATGTAGTTGGTAATATGGTGACCAAAATGGAAAGAGGCAGATGACTCTGAATCAGTGAATAATAACATAACATTTGGATACATAAGTCATAAGCATATGTTGGGAAAATTATAATGGTAAGAAAAGCATTTATTATTTATTTCCTTTTTTTTTAAAATCTAATTAGAGCTCCTTTGTAGAGATCAGACCACACTTAGAAGTGGTGTGCCATTCTTGCAGTGAGCTGACATTGCACCACTGCACTCCAGCCTGGGCACAGGGCAAGACTCCATCTCAAAAAAAAAAAAAAAAAAAAAAGTGGTGTACCATTTTTGGATGTCAACTTTAGTTAAATCATTTTTTAATTTCACATAATGGTATAAGTTGGGAAAACAAAGGAATTTATTGGCTCTTATATGAGCCCCCAGGGCTTAAATTGATTTAAATGCAGCTCTGCCTAGGAGGTCAACAATATCACATGGTATCTTTCTCTCTAGGAGTTGACTCCATGAATTTCTCTTGATCCTCATTTTTTACACAGTTTGTTTTCATGTGGCAGTGAGGCTGAAAAATAGGGTCTGGAGGCAGGGAACATAAGGCTGATCCTTATGTTCAGGTATGAGAGGAAATCCCCTCTCCCTAGGGCATATACCGAGTAAATGACTTTGCACCTTTACTTCATCCTCTTCATTTATATAGGGCATATCCCAAGTAGAGAGTATTTAAACTCACAAGAACTCTATAACAGGACCTTTGAGCCTCTGCGCTCGGGGCTGCTCCCACACTGTGGAGTGTACTTTCATTTTCAATAAATCACTGTATTACTTTCTTGTTTGTGCATTTTGTTCAATTTCTTTTTTTTTCTTTTTTTTTTTTTTTTTTTTTTGTGACAGAGTCTCACTCTGTGGCCCAGGCTGGAGTGCAATGGTGTGATCTTGGCTCACTGCAACCTCCACCTCTAGGGTTAAAATGATTCTCCTGCCTCAGCCTCCCAAGTAGCTGGGACTACAGGCACCCACCACCATGCCTGGCTAATTTTTGTATTTTCAGTAGAGACGGGGTTTCACCGTATTGGCCAGGCTGGTCTTGAACTCCTGACCTTGTGATCCGCCCGCCTCGGCCTCCCAAAGTGCTGGGATTGCAGGCATGAGCCACTGTGCCTGGCCACATTTTGTTCAATTCTTTGTCCAAGACACCAAGAACCTAGACACCCTCTACCATTAACAGCAGGACAGTTGCCAGATATTCTTATTCTTCTAGTTTATCTATTCCAGGGAAATCTCACTGGCCCTATTTGGATGGATTACCATTGACAGTGAATGGGATCCTCTTTTTGAAGTAGCTTGCACCTTCAAAATTTTATGATAACTTCCTAGATTAGTTACTCCTCCAGAGCCTGAAGAAGATAAGGAAAATATGATGGTCAAATAAAACTAGAGCTTCTACAGTCTGCAGGACTCTGAAAAACATGCAGTACATATATGGGTATGTGTTTTTGGTAATGTGAGAGAACTGATAAGACCACATACAGAAATAACCCAGGGAAAGAAAAAAGTTTAAACTAATATAATGACTGTCTTCAAATATGCAACCAATGAATACGTATTTATAAACTATTTGTAACATACCAGACTCTAGGCTAGATGCAAAGAATATAATACCACAAAAAGAAAAAGAAATAATCATTGCCATTTTGAAGGACCTATGATGTGAAGTATTACACTTATTTTTCATAGTTCTCATGGTACAATTAAAAAGCAATGGCTGTAAGAGACAGGGAGATAGATTTATTGGGAAATATATTCCAACAGTAACAGTTCTCCCCGGTCACATAATATATGACATTTTTCTGGTCCTCCTTCAAAAGCTATTAATTACTTGTTTATTATTCTATTTTGTGACTTTTCCCTAAGGCTCAATATGCATTCACCAGAATACCTACATTCATGTTTTTTCTTTTTTTTCCTTGGTAAACTTATACTGTCTTAAAGTTTAAAATTTACCTTAATGTTGACTTAAATTTAGACTCCATGTTTCCCAGTTACCTATAAAATGTCTCCAATCAGATACTTTTACCTAAGGGCCATTGTGATAGGAATTAAAGTGTGCTTTCCTCCCTGCTTCTTTCTCTTAACATTCTTCTTTTATCAATGGCACCATATTAACTCACATTCAAAACACTTATTATAATTTTAATCATTTTTAAAATTTGCTATTATTTCTCAATAAGTAGAGAAAAACCACGGATAATTTACACAGTCGTGATCCATACACTTATCAAAGCTCCAGAACCAATTAAATGTGTTAATTTCAGCCTAAATGACAGATTTTTATATTAATAAGTTATGGTTATTTAAACAATTGCTTATTTTTCTAATACTATATCTCAGGGAAGGAGGCTTTGAATAAACATCAATGAATACATGATTCTAAATTTATTTATTTATTTATGAGAGGGAGTCTCGCTCTGTTGCCCAGGCTGGAGTGCAGTGGCGTGATCTTGGCTCACTGCAAGCTCTGCCTCGTGGGTTCATGCCATTCTCCTGCCTCAGCCTTCCGAGTAGCTGGGACTACAGGCACCCGCCACTACGCCCGGCCAATTTTTTTGTATTGTTAGTAGATACGGGGTTTCACCGTGTTAGCCAGGATGGTCTCGATCTCCTGACCTCGTGATCCGCCCATCTCAGCCTCCCAAAGTGCTGGGATTACAGGTGTGAGCCACCGTGCCCAGCTGATTCTAAATTTATAAGAATTAATAACACATACGTAATCATTCTGGAACAACTACCCTTATATCTTAAAGTTGCCTCTTTAGCTTGATTAGAGTTGAAGACAAACGGTTAAATCCCTAGATTAACTCATGGTGGAACTTTACAGAATACCAGTTGGCTTATTCTGATGGAGAGCTTTCCCCAAAATCCTCATCTTCATTGATGCATCTTGGCATATGTCTCAGATTTGCTGTAATGGTGGGCTTGAATTATTATGCCACCTTGAAGACTAATGTGAACTTATCTCATAATTTAGTCTACATGCAAAGGCTGTCTTTTTTTTTCGAAAAACTTTGTTTCCAGTAGCTTCAGCAATGACCTTGAATCTCTCAGATACTCGCTTGTTAATTATATTGACTCTAAATTCCTTAGTTATTAAAATAGTTCTGATTCATTTCATTGAGTTTCTCCTCAGTACCTCCCTATTATTTTCTTTACTTATTATAAACCATAGGCATTATGTGCATGCAAATTACAAATATCTTACTCATTTTTTAAAAAATTAAAACACATATAATACTTTTTCTGGAATCAAATTGAAATCTAGGGTTTGTCAACCTTGGTAGCACCTGAGAATTGCTGAGAAATCCTTTTAATATCAGTATAATATAAACAGAAATGATGTTGATGATGATGACAATTATGATAGCTAATTCTCACTGAGGGCTTCATATGTGCCAGGCTAGATACTTCATATGAATTAAATCATTGAATCTTTAAAAGGACTCTATTGGATAAGTTATTATCTCATTATAAAGATGAGGAGACTGATATAGGAATGAGATTAATTAAGCTGTTCAATGTCACAAAACTAATAAGTAGAAGAATTGGGATTGAAAACCAGGCAGTTCACCTCCAGATTCAATCCATTGTCTCAAAAACTCAGTAGTAACTCTGCAATGGATAAGTAAAACTTTTATATTTGGACAAGAATCTTAGATTGCCTTGGCAAAACACAAATTATGAGAAGGAGATGGGCTTCAAAGTTAGTTTTGTCTGAATCTAAAGTCTGGGATCTTAATCACTACATGATATTTTAAATGAATGTAGTAGTAACATTCTGGGCAATTCAGAAAAACACAAAAATCACAATTGAGGAAGGCTAAAAATATAACTTAAAAAATGAATACATAGCAGTTTGGAAATTGTTAAATTACTTTTTATATACTATTTTTTCTAAAACAACAATGCATTATTGATTTTTTTATTGTTCCCATTAATATTACCTTATTATGAGAAGTTTTAGTGTACTGAATCTATTATTTCTTTATATACATATGTATGGTTAAAAGTACTGTAAAAGGGCCAGGCGCGGTGGCTCACACCTGAAATCCCAGCACTTTGGGAGGCCGAGGCGGTCAGATCGTGAGGTCAGGAGATTGAGACCATTCCGGCTAACAAGGTGAAACCCCGTCTCTACTAAAAATACAAAAAAATTAGCCGGGTGTGGTGGTGGGCACCTGTAGTCCCAGCTACTCAGGAGGCTGAGGCAGGAGAATGGCATGAACCCAGGAGGTGGATCTTGCAGTGAGCTGAGATCACACCACTGCACTCCAGCCTGGGCAACAGAGCAAGACTCCATCTCAAAAAAAAAAAAAAAGTACTGTAAAAGTTACTAGTGATGTGGGATAGAAAAGGCTCCCAAGTCATGGCAAATGCTATAAGAATGACAATCTGGAGGAGTGCGTCAAGAAGGCAACATTCGTATTTGGTGTCATCTTCCCCCATATACTTCTACTAAGGGCTTCCTCCATAATTCCCTAATTGCTATGTGTTTTTATGTTAAGAAGAAAAAAAAAACACCTTATAGGGACTAATCACATTGATATTTTGTGCCTACATATTATCTCTTAACAATGTGTGGCTTGAAGTTTTAGTAAAATATGGCCACCCAAAGATGTCAAGTCCTAGTTTTGGAATGTGTCAATGTTATTTGGATAAATGGACTTTGCAGGTATAAGTTAATGAAGAATCTTGATATGAGGAAAATACCCTGGATTATTTAGAAGAAGGTGGTTTGAAGAAGCAGGAAAAAGATGTAGTGATGTTATCTTAAGCTAAGAAATGCCAGAAAGCACCAAAAGCTGGAAGAGGCCACAAGAGAATCTCTCCAAAAGTGTCAGTAGGGAGTGTGGTTCTAAGGACACCTTGATTTTGAATTATTAGCCTCTGGAACTGTGAAAGACAAATTTATGTTATTTTAAGCCACCAAGTTTGTGATAATTTGTTACAGTAGCCTCAAGGACTAATACTGTGGGTTAAATATAACTTAAATGGCTGAAGGGAATGGGAGGAAGGAAGAAAAGCAGAGGGCAGCAAAGGTGAATAGTCAAATTGATGTTCAAATGGAACTCTGTATATCTAGTTTGATTAGGACCCAAAATAATAGGTGAAAATTTCCCCCACATCCATATGAAGTGCTATTCACCAATAATACTTGACAAGGATGGGGCTGAAAACCAAAAGATAGAAGGGGAAATGAATTCTGATGATTGTCTGACACAAACGTTTTATAAATTGCATGGAAGAAGAAGTAGGGCATACATTTATTGTATAGAATAGATATGTGTATTAGTCCATTTTCATGCTACTGATAAAGGCATACCTGAGAATGGGAATTTACAAAAGAAAGAGGTTTATTGGACTTACAGTTCCACATGGTTGAGGAGGCCTCACAATCATGGTGGAAGGCCAGGAGGATCAAGTCACATCTTACGTGGATGGCAGCAGGCAAAGAGTGCTTGTGCAGAGAAACTCCCGTTTTTAAAACCATATCTCATAAGACCCATTTATTATCACAAGAACAGCATGGAAAGGATCCCCCACACACATCCATGATTCAGTCATCTCTCATGGGGTCCTTCCCACAACACATGGGAATTATGGGAGCTGCAAGATGAGATTTGGGTGGGGACACAGAGCCAAGCCACATCAGTATGGATGGACAGTAGGAAAAAAATCAACTGTTCATTTTTTTTTTCTTACAACACCAGCATATCCCACTTGTTTCACATATTAATTAAAATGATAGTAAGTGAGGGATATTAACCCACCATCTTGCGAGCAATGCTCAATGTAATGGCTCTATCCAGTTGAAGTGACTACTCCAAGAAAAGGGATATTTGTATTACACTGAGGTTCTGTATGAGGTCTTTCTGCTATCCTCTCATGAGCTGATATAGATCAGAGCTGTGAAATTCTGCAGCAGTGGAGGGCACTGGCTTATAAGAATCCAAACTAAATTCTTTCTACCCTTCCCTTCTACTGTTTCATAATCTTTAGGCTCAACGTAGGCATCTTTCTGTGTTACTTTCTAACTCATCCCCTATACATCTAGCTCTCTCTTTCCCTTTCTTCCCTCTTTCTTTAACACAGTATACAAAGAAAAATTGTACCAGGTTACCAAGAAGGCCTTAACATTCCCATCAGCTCGACTACATTTTAGGGAGGCATTTTTTTTTTTTTTTTTTTTTTGAGATGGAGTCTCGCTCTGTCGTCCACGCTGGAGTGCAGTGGCGCGATCTCGGCTCACTGCAAGCTCCACCTCCCAGGTTCACGCCATGCTCCTGCCTCAGCCTCCCAAGCAGCTGGGACTACATGTGCCTGCCACCAAGCCCAGCTAATTTTTTGTATTTTTAGTAGAGACGGGGTTTCACCGTGTTAGCCAGGATGGTCTCGATCTCCTGACCTCGTGAGTCGCCCGCCTCAGTCTCTCAAAGTGCTGGGATTGCAGGCGTGAGCCACTGTACGCGGCCAAGATGAAAATCTTTTTAAAAGCCTTTTGCCAGTTTTACAACCGAAAACTGTGTTTTAAAGATCTGGGAGCCTTCCCTTTAAAATGTAATCATCAAGGCAGATGGCATCCCTATTTCCAGTTTCAGGGGAGGAAGGAAAGTTAGGACCCTAACCTGGGTATGTGCTTCTGTCCCCAGTTTAAAACTGCCTCCTGCAATGAAGATATGCGAAATATTACCTTTCATTTGGGTAAGGCCAATTGGATGGCATAAGATTCCCCAACCCCCAAAGAGTTTTAAGCTCTAAAATACTCTCCAGATCTTTGTTTTAGGAGAATGGAATTGAGAATGAATTCTGGTTTTTCTTCCCTATTACAATAACTTTGAATAAAGAGTCCCTTCCCTTTTTAACATTGTCTGTTAAAGGTTTTACTTTGATATAATAAAGAAAAAAGCCAAGTCATTGACCTTGTTTTTTTTCTCTTTTTTTATAAGTGGAATTCTTTTATAATGATCAGGAAGGAAAACGGAAGAAGCTGGAGGTATCATTAATAATTTTAAAAATTACTGAGCATAAATATTGTCATATTTTCTTAACAGTCCCAATTAGGGTTTTATTCATATATTGGCATTTAAAAGACAGTTTGTATTTTTGATAGGGGCATAATTTCTATTTATATAATTTTTTATTTATTTTTTAGAAAGCCAACTCAGAGTAGCTGCTGTAAAATATCAGTTAACCATTCAACATTAACCACACTTTTTATTTCTCAATGGCTGACCTGCTTAGTAGGGCACAGTGATAGATTTTTAAAAAGCTAGAGGCCGGGTGCGGTGGTCACGCCTGTAATGCGAGGACTTTGGGAGGCCGACGTGGGCGGATCACAAGATCAGGAGTTTGAGACCAGCCTGGCCAATATGGTGAAACTCCGTTTCTACTAAAAGTACAAAAATGAGCCGGGTGTGGTGGTGGGTGCCTGTAATCCCAGCTACTTGGGAGGCTGAGGCAGGAGAATCGCTTCAACCCAGGAGGCGGAGGTTGCAGTGAGCTGAGATTGCACCACTGCACTCCAGCCTGGGTGACAGAGCAAGACTCTGTCTCAAAAAAAAAAAAAAAAAAAAAAACAGATGGAGATGACTTTATTATCTTTTAAGACAGGTACGCAAATAAACTAGAAAATCTAGAAGAAATGGATACATTCCTCGACACATACACTCTCCCAAGACTAAACCAGGAAGAAGTTGAATCTCTGAATAGACCAATAACAGGAGCTGAAATTGTGGCAATAATCAATAGTTTACCAACCAAAAAGAGTCCAGGACCAGATGGATTCACAGCCGAATTCTACCAGAGGCACAAGGAGGAACTGGTACCATTCCTTCTGAAACTATTCCAATCAATAGAAAAAGAGGGAATCCTCCCTAACTCATTTTGTGAGGCCAGCATCATTCTGATACCAAAGCCGGGCAGAGACACAACCAAAAAAGAGAATTTTAGACCAATATCCTTGATGAACATTGATGCAAAAATCCTCAATAAAATACTGGCAAACCGAATCCAGCAGCACATCAAAAAGCTTATCCACCATGATCAAGTGGGCTTCATCCCTGGGATGCAAGGCTGGTTCAATATACGCAAATCAATAAATGTAATCCAGCATATAAACAGAGCCAAAGACAAAAACCACATGATTATCTCAATAGACGCAGAAAAAGCCTTTGACAAAATTCAACAACCCTTCATGCTAAAAACTCTCAATAAATTAGGTATTGATGGGACGTATTTCAAAATAATAAGAGCTATCTATGACAAACCCACAGCCAATATCATACTAAATGGGCAAAAACTGGAAGCATTCCCTTTGAAAACTGGCACAAGACAGGGATGCCCTCTCTCATCACTCCTATTCAACATAGTGTTGGAACTTCTGGCCAGGGCAATCAGGCAGGAGAAGGAAATAAAGGGTATTCAATTAGGAAAAGAGGAAGTCAAATTGTCCCTGTTTGCAGATGACATGATTGTTTATCTAGAAAACCCCATCATCTCAGCCCAAAATCTCCTTAAGCTGATAAGCAACTTCAGCAAAGTCTCGGGATACAAAATCAATGTACAAAAATCACAAGCATTCTTATACACCAACAACAGACAAACAGAGAGCCAAATCATGAGTGAACTCCCATTCACAATTGCTTCAAAGAGAATAAAATACCTAGGAATCCAACTTACAAGGGATGTGAAGGACCTCTTCAAGGAGAACTACAAACCACTGCTCAAGGAAATAAAAGAGGATACAAACAAATGGAAGAACATTCCATGCTCATGGGCAGGAAGAATCAATATCGTGAAAATGGCCATACTGCCCAAGGTAATTTACAGATTCAATGCCATCCCCATCAAGCTACCAATGACTTTCTTCACAGAATTGGAAAAAACTACTTTAAAGTTCATATGGAACCAAAAAAGAGCCCACATCGCCAAGTCAATCCTAAGCCAAAAGAACAAAGCTGGAGGCATCACACTACCTGACTTCAAACTATACTCCAAGGCTACAGTAACCAAAACAGCATGGTACTGGTACCAAAACAGAGATATAGATCAATGGAACAGAACAGAGCCCTCAGAAATAACGCCGCATACCTACAACTATCTGATCTTTGACAAACCTGAGAAAAACAAGCAATGGGGAAAGGATTCCCTATTTAATAAATGGTGCTGGGAAAACTGGCTAGCCATATGTAGAAAGCTGAAACTGGATCCCTTCCTTACACCTTATACAAAAATCAATTCAAGATGGATTAAAGATTTAAACGTTAGACCTAAAACCATAAAAACCCTAAAAGAAAACCTAGGCATTACCATTCAGGACATAGGCGTGGGCAAGGACTTCATGTCCAAAACACCAAAAGCAATGGCAACAAAAGCCAAAATTG
The DNA here is from genome assembly GCF_029289425.2 of Pan paniscus. Taxonomy (NCBI): domain Eukaryota; kingdom Metazoa; phylum Chordata; class Mammalia; order Primates; family Hominidae; genus Pan; species Pan paniscus. The sequence continues at coordinate 41,662,438 of NC_073258.2, read as the reverse complement.
ACAAATGGGATCTAATTAAACTAAAGAGCTTCTGCACAGCAAAAGAAACTACCATCAGAGTGAACAGGCAACCTACAACATGGGAGAAAATTTTCGGAACCTACTCATCTGACAAAGGGCTAATACCCAGAATCTACAATGAACTCAAACAAATTTACAAGAAAAAAACAAACAACCCCATCAAAAAGTGGGCGAGGGACATGAACAGACACTTCTCAAAAGAAGACATTTATGCAGCCAAAAAACACATGAAAAAATGCTCATCATCACTGGCCATCAGAGAAATGCAAATCAAAACCACTATGAGATATCATCTCACACCAGTTAGAATGGCAATCATTAAAAAGTCAGGAAACAACAGGTGCTGGAGAGGATGTGGAGAAATAGGAACACTTTTACACTGTTGGTGGGACTGTAAACTAGTTCAACCATTGTGGAAGTCAGTGTGGCGATTCCTCAGGGATCTAGAACTAGAAATACCATTTGACCCAGCCATCCCATTACTGGGTATATACCCAAAGGACTATAAATCATGCTGCTATAAAGACACATGCACACGTATGTTTATTGCGGCATTATTCACAATAGCAAAGAGTTGGAACCAACCCAAATGTCCAACAATGATAGACTGGATTAAGAAAATGTGGCACATATACACCATGGAATACTATGCAGCCATAAAGAATGATGAGTTCATGTCCTTTGTAGGGACATGGATGAAATTGGAAACCATCATTCTCAGTAAACTATCACAAGAACAAAAAACCAAACACCGCATATTCTCACTCGTAGGTGGGAATTGAACAATGAGATCACATGGACACAGGAAGGGGAATATCACACTATGGGTACTGTGGTGGGGAGGGGGGAGTGGGGAGGGATAGCATTGGGAGATATACCTAATGCTAGATGACGAGTTAGTGGGTGCAGCGCACCAGCATGTCACATGTATACATATGTAACTAACCTGCACAATGTGCACATGTACCCTAAAACTTAAAGTATAATAAAAAATAAAAAATAAAAATAATAATAATAAAAAAAAGATAGGAGAGGATGCCAAATATATGAATTAATAATTCATATAATAAAGTGTATACATTTTTCAGGTTTGGTGGAGGCACCGTTTGTATCTATTGATCTTGTCCCATTTTAGCATTTTTTAAAAAGAAGTACATTTAAAAATATATACATATATAGAATAAGAGAACTCAACTCATGGAAAAGACATTAGAGATAATGTAGTCTCAGTATCTTCCTGGGTGAGAAATTTGAGGTTTGTAATGTTTAGGTGACTTTTCCAGGTTTATATGGCTGATGGAGTCCTATAGTCATCTGCCTGAATTCTATTATACTTCAAGTCTGCCTCTAAGTCTGTTATACTTTAATTTTATCCTCTCTCTGTATGTCAGTTTACTAATTCATTACTTCACTACTTTTTAATCTTCTTTTGGATTATCTCTAATATATTTACACTGTTTTGACATTAGTGCAACTATAACTGAATGCGGCATTTGAGAGTCAGATCATTTTTCACACTGTCCTGCACTATTGAAGAATATAGTATTTTGTGAGTAAACAGCTGCCTTGTTTCAGCCCAGAGGCAGCTGAACTTCTGTGATGATTAAGATGATCCCTGTTTATGTGACTTGTAATCAATTTGTAATTTTGCTTGAGCACAATGAGACATTTGCATGAAAGCCCCAGATAGGACACTACAGTGCCTGGAGGCTGGGATCTGCAGGCAGTGCTCCACAAGCTTTTGCCTGCAGGAAATACAAATGAAGGTATTTCCCTTCAGCAGCAGAAATTAAACTGTGGGAAATCTTGTTGATGCAGTTATATTTTAAGACAACAGCATTCAAAATGTCAGTCATGATTAATCATTATTATTATGATTGTCATTTTCAATCTATGGTTCCATCTTTACTACTCTGAAAAATAATTCTAAAAAAGGAGAGGATACATATATTTAATTCTGAAAAAGTGAGTTTAATGTTCTTAGTTCTGCAAGTGGAATAAGACCAAAGGTTAAGAGCATCTTCATTCTTGTATAATTATAACTTTGTATACTGTCACCCAAAATCTCTAAGCCTCAGTTCTCTCATCTGTAAAATGGAGATAATTTTAAAAAGCACCATCCAGATCACTGGACTTGTGACTACCAAGTGACATAATATAGCTGAAAAATCTAAACTGTGAAAATAATACAGATAGTGGTAGCACTATGAATGCAAGTCTCTGAAATGTCTAGATTATGACAAAGTTTTGGAAATGAAAAATATAATTAATCATCTTTTAAGCTAGGGAGTATTGACACCAGCATCAAATGTACAGATTGTAATTTATGTTTGAAATCATTTAATGTCAGCAGATTCTTTTTATCCTTTGTAGACTGGAAGATCTACTTCAATACAAGTTGGGGAACTTGGGCACTGTAGGAGAAAATATTTTAGATGTGTGGCTAAAATACACTGTTTGGTCTGTTCAACTCTAATAATTTCTTTAGACATATTAATATCTGTATCTATGATGTGTATGCATGTGTATTGGTATATGTATCTTAATATGGGAATGTTAAGTATACCATTAATTTATCAAAGGCCTGTAGGTCCTGAAAACCTTAGCAGTTATGTAGTATGCCTTTCTAATCGATATAAGCATAAGAAATCTCAGCATCCATTTATAATACTTATTAGTCATTGACTATGTATTAGGCATTATTTTAACAAATTGTATTCTGATCTTTACTTGCATTTTTCCAGTGACTAAATGTTATTATTTTCATAGTAGTATTATTACTACTATTCATTTCCAATGCCTATAATAAGCAAAGTCAGAGGAAGTACTTATTTCTGCAACCCAACATAAACCCCAATCCATGTTTTATACTAATCGAATGAATCAACTGTGGATCCAGAAAAATTTAAACAAAATAAGACAAAGATTTATTTGTATTTAAAGGAGAATAGATATCTGAACATATATACAAATCTAAATGAGTCAGAGCTAGAGAGCCATAATTAACATATTTTCCTTTTTTAAACTAACAGGAAGGCATGTGTCACATTTTTAATTCTGGTTACACAAAGGTGCCTTTTCCAGGCATTTAGGCTTCCTATAATACGGTCTACTACATCTTAGTAGCCTATGCTTTTTCCTGTATCATCATACTATAACTCACTAAAAGCCATAATTGGTTCATACATCATATGAGAGCTAAGAGGGTCTCACAAAACCAGGTAGTTGGCAGCACAGTGTGTCATTTAGGCCCCACTTGGTAGTAGATTGTTCAGGAAAGAATTAAAAGTACTCTTTGGAATGAAATCTCTAGACTGATTTTGAAGTCCTATCTTATTTGGATTGCAAAATGAAATGCTCTCTTTCTCCCGCCATAGAAGCCACATTATGGTTCTGAAAACCAGGATTCCACAAGCTGTCCATGAGTATAACGAGATTCTTCTGTGACTGATGCAGGAGTTCCTTTGATCCCATTAGAACCCGAGATGTTTAGCTTCTCCGCTGAGGCCCAAGATAGACAGAATTCTTTTCCCTTGCTTGACTGAGAACTTGACTGAGGCTGGCAAATCGCTTCCCTGTAGTTAGCAGTACAGCTTTCTTAGACTTTCCTTAGATTTCACCTTTTTTAGCTTTAGTCACCAGACATCTGCATGTTTTATGAGGACAGAATTATATGTACCTTGCTCAGCATTCTATCTCCAGAATCTAACATAATGCTTAGCACTGGAAATACGTGGAACATTTGAAAGAGTGAATAAATAATGTATCCAGTAAAATCAATTTGATATTAATAGGAGAAAAGAAATGAAGACATTCTCACTTTTAGGCTATATTGAACTAAAAGTTTGAAGTATATTAGAGGAAAAAGGCATTAACTATGTAAATATGGTAGTCTTAGATTGGATGACCTAATAATTTATGATCCAAAATGGAACACTTTTCAGAGTGAAATGAGTTGCTGTGTGGATCAGACACTGGGGTAACACACATAAAAACATGACAGTTCTGGGTAAATAAAAAATTACGGGTACTCTAGATATAGAATAATTTACTTATGTTTGAAAGAAAGGATAGAATCAGTACATTTTTATTGAGTACTTATTCTATACAAGGCTGCATTGGATACTGTTACTGATAATTTATTAAATTCCAATAAAATCAAAAGGGCTTAACTATAAACTTTCTTCATTGGCAAACTATGAACCACAAATTAGGCAATGAAAGCTTGTCTTCTATAAAGAAAAATTATCAAGTAGGTAATAAGTGGGAGAATTAATTACAGACATATTTAAGTTCTCATTCTCTAGACATGCAGGTCAATAAGATCATTCCAGGAAGCATTACAAGTTAATTTGGGGCTCAAACTTTCTAATTAAACACAAAATGTGTCCTCATATACCTAAAATTCTGAAACCAACTATGTTCATTTCTTAAGTTCTTTCTTCTGAAAACACATTTCGAAATAAAGCCCAAGAACAATTTTTTTGTTCACCACACTACTGATGATTTGTGAATAGGAAGGCCCTCATTGTTGAAGGAAGGCCCTCATTGTTGAATTTCTATCTATTCTCTTCAGAATGGAATAGTAAATGGGACCATTTATACAGTTCTTATTGAGGCCTTAGTGCTTAAGACAAAACAGCCACAGAGAACATTCAGAGCATTTAATAAATGTTGAGTGGACAAACCTAAAGGCAGACATGCGAAGCATTTCCAAATGTGGCCCTAGTACCATTTTTCTGCATGCTTGATGGAAAGGGTTACATCAGATTCAACCTTGCATGCTCTAGCTTTCCTTCAGTTTGATTTAGTACTGGTGTCCTTAGAGCCTAGAATGGTTTTTCCTCCAGATTTGTCATGGACAGTACTGCATATGCCTGTTCTCCTAGCTTATTTCTCAATACTGTAATCTTTTAATGACAAATAATATGGTCACCATACCAGAACATAGCAAATAGTAAGTAGACAATAAATTAATTTATTCAGCATTAATTTATGGTGTATTTATTACACATTTACTATTTGTACATTTTACTGTTTGTCTATTTACTATTTAACATTAATAAATACATGTTAAATAGAGGCTCTGTTCTATGTTGATATTCCTCAAGTAGTATCCTTTTATTATTGCTGTTAGAAATGAGTCCACGTTGTTGGGCTGGTGCTAATCTGTCAGACATAGGTCCTTGAATAACCTATTTTGTATATACTTGACGGTAGCTTTCTATTAAATTATAATGTTTCCTTAATCAATAAGAAGTAGTCCTCATATTAATCCAATGGGAAATATACAACTACAAAAACTATACCAATTTTGCTAATTTGGCCAAATTAAAAATAAGAGTTCTGAAGCTAATGAGTAAGAAGGCAATGGAGATGATTCTTGTGGGGTTTAGAAAAAGTAAAGTTGGGGCCTGGCATGGTGGCTCACACCTGTAATCCCAGCACTTTGGGAGGCCGAGGTGGGTGGATCGCCTGCGGTCAGGAGTTGGAGACCAGCCTGGCCAACATGGTGAAACCCCATCTCTACTAAAAATACAAAAATTAGCTGGGTATGGTGGAGGGCGCCTGCAATCCCGGCTACTCGGGAGGCTGAGGCAGGAGAATTGCTTGAACCCAAGAGGAGGAGGTTGCAGTGAGCTGAGATCGCGCCATTATACTCCAGCCTGGGCAACAAGAGCAAAACTGTGTCTCAAAAAAAAAAAAGAAAAGAAAAGAAAAAGGAAAGTTGGAAAATATAAATTTGTCAGTTTGACTTCTAGACTGAGATTGCATAGGCTTTTTGATCACATGAAGAAAAAAATATTTTCATCAACTTAACAAGTTTATGTCTAGAAGATGTACATGCATTTAGACTGAGATTGATGACTAATATTCATTTTTCTCATCTTCCAGTCCTCTTTACCAAATATTTTGTCTATCTTTCAACTTTCATTTGTGTCTCTCATTGCTTTCTCTTCTCAAGAAAGGCAGTGCTGGTGCACCAGTTGACATAGCGTTTTAGTCCAACTGGCTAATTTCCAAGTGAAAATGAATCAATTGCCATTCTAGTGGAAAACAGTCTTTTGAGATTAGTTTGTGCAAATCATTATGCCAAAGTTTAATCTTGCCCCAAATAAAAATCCACAAACTGCCAAGAGAAAAACTAGATCTAAATCATTGAAGACATATCAAAGAGTAGACTCTTGGGATCTTAGGTCTAAAACTGATTTTGGCCTCCATTAGCTTGCCCACAACAAGAGTGAAGAGAAAGAGAAAAAGCAAATGAGGCAATTAGGCACTGCATAATTGAGAGTTGCTCTAAATAGTTTTCCTAGTGGCCTAAAAAAAGTGCAGATTTTGCATCCTGAAAATAACCACCTCTGTGGTGCAATTGGGCCCTTAGCACATTAGTGAAAAAAAATTTGTACAGACTTGCTTTTTGTGCCTTGCAAGTCTTTCCATTGTAGGTATGAGGTATTATTACCCATTTGCTGTCTTATCCATATGAGACAAGAAGAATACAATCTCAGACTAAAGTTTTTTGTTTTCTTAACTTTCTATTTTTACATTAAAAATATATGTGATTTCTGTGGAATCCTTAGGTCTTCCGACATCCAGTGACAAATATGTGTACATTTTGATACAGCAGTTGGTCTTTATCTGCAGTTTTACTTTTTGTAGTTTTAGTTTACCCATGGTCTACTGTAGTCAGAAAATAAATGAGGGGGCTGGGCGTGGTGGCTTATGCCTGTATTCCCAGCACTTTGGGAGGCAGAGGCAGGTGGATCACGAGGTCAGGAGATCGAGACCATCCTGGCTAACGCAGTGAAACCCCGTCTCTACTAAAAATACAAAAAATTAGCTGGGCGTGGTGGCGGGCGCCTGTAGTCCCAACTACTAGGGAGGCTGAGGCAGGAGAATGGCGTGAACCCGGGAGGCGGAGCTTGCAGTGAGCCGAGATCGCGCCACTGCACTCCAGCGTGGGTGACAGAGTGAGACTCTATCTCAAAAAAAAAAAAAAAAAGAAGAGAAAAGAAATGAAGGTAGTACAATAAGATATTGAGAGGCAGAGAAAAAGAGATAATATTTACGTATTACATATATTATTACTTTCACATATTATACATATATTCACATATTATTTCTTTTATTATAGTATATTGTGATAATGTTCTATTTTATTATTATTAATTTCTTATTGTGCCAAATTTAGAAATTATACTTACCATAGGCATGTATGTACAGGAAAAAACATATTATATATAGGGTTCACTAACATTTGCTGTTGCAGGCATCCACTTGGGATCTTGGAACACATTTCTGTGGATAAAGTGGGACTCCTATATTGCCTATCACAATGATTGAAAATGTAGGGCATGAAGTATGTGAAATTTATGTTTTCTTCCTTAGGCTAATCTCATCAGCAGACCTGTCCTGAAACTAGTTTTAAAAAAAATCCAGGGATTTAAATATTGAAGAATATATATTTTTTATGAAGCTCATTTTTAAAAACAATAGTATATCTGAGAATCTCTCTTGTTGAGGCATTGTATAAAAGTTTTTGAGTTCTGGGCCTAGGTCCAGGTTGGGTGTTGTTAGCAAGGAGGCCACAGGCAGGGAACATTTGTACTCTAATCCCAGGCTCGATGTGTGGGTATAAATTATGTAACTGCTATCTGTTCTCTGGGCAGGACCAGCTCTCCTCTCCCAGGCAAAGGCACAACATTGGGTAAAGAATCCAAGGCTCTTTCTTATTCCTTGATCTAACTGACCTCATTTTTCTTCCAGGGCTACACTGTGCTCATTCCAACCTTTAGGATTTTACAGTTGCTGTTTTCTGTGGAAAGTTCTGTCTCCAAAACATTGCAAGTCGGTAACGTCTTACAATCCAGTTGTCATCTCAGATGTCACCTCTTCTGGATTTTATTTTCTTCATATACTAATCTCTCTGCAAAATTGTCATAATGATTTATTTATCGTTAAGTAAATACAAGTTTAGTGACCACTATGCAACAGGTATTGGCTCATGTTTCTGGAATACATTATTTAAAAAAATAATGTATTTTTAAATCCCTGTATTCTGGAAACATGACGTAATAGCTTATGCATTGTTTCATGCATAGGTATTACATGAAACAGGTACCATGTCATGTTTCCAGAATACAGGGATTCAAAAATAATGGTATCCCTGAAAGTAAGGAATTCAAATTGCACGCACATGATAAACATGTAAACAAATAAATCATTTTAGGGCTAGATGAAGTGTATGAAAAATAGCCACCAAAATGCAAACTGAAGCCCTAGAGAACATAGAAATTGAGAAGCTCATTTGAGTAGATAAGGGTTAAACTCTTATTTTTAAAAAATTTTTTTGAGATGGAGTCTCACTCTGTCACCAGGTTAGAGTGCAGTGGCACAATCTCGGCTCATGGCAACCTCTGACTCCCTGGTTCAAGCGATTCTCCTGCCTCAGCCTCCTGAGTAGCTGGAATTACAGGCACGCACCACCACACCCAGCTAATTGTTGTATTTTTAGTACAGATAGGGTTTCACTATGTTGGCCAGGATGGTCTCAATCTCCTGACCTTGTGATTTGCCTGCCTCGGCCTCCCGGAGTGCTGGGATTACAGGCATGAGCCACTGTGACCAGCCAAGGGTTAAATTCTTGAGAAGATTGTGTTTTAACTTATTCTTAATTTGTAAAGATCTTATAAATGAGCACTGCAAGCAAAAAGCACAGGAAGTGCAAAGCATAGACAGAACTGAGCAAGAGAATGAAAGTCAGAGAATGAGTGAGCAGAGAGAGGTGAGTTCTGAGAATCTGACAGAGGCCAGATAGTGTGAGCCTTATAGGATATAGTAAAGGATTTGAATTCTATACAAAGTTTAATTTAAAAAATGAATATTTTAAAGAAAGGGCATAATAATATGCTACACATATTTTTTAGTGTTCTGTCTGGCTGCTGTTGTGGAGAACCAATGGAGAATGTTACATTAGGATAATTTGCTGTACCCTAGATTTGTTGTAGTAACAAATACATGATGTAATTTCAGTGGCTTCATACCAACAACGTTTATTTGTCATTCAAGCACTGAGGCAAGTGGGGAAATGTCTTGATTTGATGAATCGTCAAAGGTATGAGCTTACCGGCTTCTCATCACAAGGCTGTAAGTTTGCCGTAATGGAGAATAAGGACTCAGTAATGCATCAGATATGAAGCGATGAATAATATATGCCCTCAGTTCTATTTGCTAGACCCCCGTCACATATTCAAATGAACTACAACAGTGAATAGGAAATATAGGTGAGCAATTGATATTCCATGAGCACTAACTGGACATGTCAGACAAGGAAAAAATAAGTGAAGAGTAAGACCTGTTAGGATGCAGTTCTGTAATTAGAATAAATGAGTGAGAAGAAAAAGGATTATGAAAAAAGAGTGCTATATTTGGGCCAGGCGTGGTGGCTCACCCTGTAATCCCAGCACTTTGGGAAGCCAAGGTGGGTGGATCACCTGAGGTCAGGAGTTCAAGACCAGCCTGGCCAACATGGTGAAACCCCGTCTCTACTAATAATACAAAAATTAGTCGGGCATGGTGGCACATGCCCTTAATCCCAGCTACTCGGGAGGCTGAGGCAGGAGAACTGCTTGAACCCAGGAGGTGGAGGTTGCAGTGAGCTGAGATCATGCCATTGCACTCTAGCCTGGGTGACAAGAGTGAAACTCTGTTTCCAGAAAAAAAAAAAAAAAGAAAAGAGTGCTATATTTAAAATTGAGGGTTGTGTGTGTATGTGTGTGTGAAGTATAACTATAGTGGATTCCTAAGAAGGAAAAGATCATCATTACTAAGGAAATTAAAAAACTTAAAAGTCATTTATGTGAATGTTGAAGTTTTCTCTGCTTATGAAAAGTAATATATATTTCCTAAATAATTGTTTTTTATACCTTTATTTCTACTTTAAGATGAACATTTTAAATGTTTTTATGTTTTGGATTAGAAATACACCCCCTTTGAGTTTGACTAAGTTAAATTTTATAAGTGAGAATCCTGTTTTATCCTAACCTCTCTGTTGACTCTGGTCAGTTTTCTCTGTAACTTTAATGAACAATCATCTTTTGCCACTTTTACCCAGTTATTTCTGTGTTGACGTTTCACATGAGTCTGATATTTTATGGAAAGCTAATTTCCTTCCTTCCTTCCTTTCTTTCCTTCCTTCCCTCCCTCCCTTCCTCTCTTTTCTTTCTACATTTATTCATTCATTTGTTTAATTATTGCCATTATGAGCCTATTACATGATGTAAGAAAAGAACTCTGGACTGAGTATCAGGAAGCCTACATTCTTGTTCTAGTTTAACCTGTTATTCTCTATGTCCATTCATTCAACACTATTCAAGATATATTTTTTACATTCTATGTGCAAGTTTCTGAGAGAAGAGTTTACGAGAGTGCCTCCATTGAGCTTAAATTCCATTGGAAAGGAAAGGGATGGAAACAACAAAATCACATTAACTCTTCATGGGCCATTTGTTGAAAAGAACATGGAGTTATAAAGAAAATAAATTAAATATCTGTCGATTATAAAATTATTTACAAATGTAGCTTTTGTTGTTTTTTAGCTTTCTGTGCCTTGCATTTTGTTTTCTTCATATATTTCTATGATTTTTGAAGATTATTTTAAACAATATGAGCTGGTCCAGTCAGCTGGTAGTAGTTGTTCTTTTATCAGTACTCCTTAACCCATTATTGGATGGATTTACTGCCTATAGCCGTAGACTGACCTCACTTTTCTTAGGTCAAAGGTAACTCTGACCCACTCCACAGGGCTCCTTCATATTCAGCAAGTCTGACTTTCTGAGTTTCAAACTCTCTGTTAGGAAAATGTGGTGACTTGCTACTTAGATTCCTCTTAGGTAAAACTAGTGTTTGTAATTTCTGAGGCCTGTGGATGAGACACAGTGCAAAAATATCAGGAGTTATTAATAAAGTGTGAGTGTTCACAGTGAGGTCACTGAGAAATGATAGGCGCGAAGGAATTAATCATTCTTACCATGTCTCTGGCAGCGGGAGCTTAAAGTTATAAAATCTTTTGATATTTATAACAGTATTCCTTTCTACATATTTTGTCAAATATTTTGATTTCTTTCATTTTCTGTATATGTGCTCTAAAATATAAGATAGTAAAACATTAAATTATATTTTTACATAAGCAGGGCATTAAAATAAATTTTATTAGAAAAATATACTACTTTTTCTATGTGAAACAAGTATTTCTGGTGAGTTTCATTGCCTGATCCCCATTAGACTTTTCATCCCCATAACAATTTTATATTTAGTCAGAGAGGGTAAACCCAAAATCAGCAACACCAAGGATTTCCACAGTCGTGTTCACCAACAGTCAAACATGACTTTATTTAATCCCAGAAATTGTCCCCCAGTTACAATTGGTTTACATGAATAGAAAAGGTCAAACTCCTGGTCTGATTTTGCTTTGTTTTTGTTGTCTTTCCAAGACCTTGTACAAAGTTTAGGTCTTCAGCTTCTTCTTTTCCTTTACTAAAATGTTCTCAAAAGCAGCTTTTAACTAATTCGGTTTTCATAAAGGTTTTCTGGTTGCCATTATTGTTGCTGCTTCTGCTGTTTACTAATAGCTTTTCATTATGAAATGATATATATTATATTGTTATAATTTTATATCATCTATATCATTAATATACTTATATGAGATATATATGTCATATCTATTAAGACTACCTGTGTGTATATTTTTAATTAATCTGTATTATTTTACTCGATTTTATTTAACATCCTTCTTTTATTTCTATTACATTTCCTTCATAATAGTTTAATCATAATCAACACAAGAATCACTCGGGTAAGTTTTTTCTTTTCTTTCTCTTTTCTGAGACAGAGTTTCACTCTTGTTGCTCAGGCTGGAGTGCAATGGCACAATCTCAGCTCACTACAAACTCTGCCTCCTGGGTCAAGCGATTCTCCTGCCTCAGCCTTCTGAGTAGCTGGGATTACAGACATGCACCACCATACCCGGCTAATTTTGTATTTTTAGTAGAGATAGTGTTTCATCATGTTGGTCAGGCTGGTCTCAAACTCCTGACCTCAGCTGAGCCACCTGCCTTGGCCTCCCAAAGTGCTGGGATTACAGGAGTGAGCCACCGCACCTAGACAGTAAGTTCTTACTCAAAAAAGAGGAATGAAGATTATATATAATTTGTTTTTTTTTTTTTTTTGAGGTGGAGTCTCGCTCTGTCGCCCAGGCCGGTGTGCAGTGGCACAGTCTCTGCTCACTGCAAGCTCTACCTCCATGGTTCACGCCATTCTCCTGCCTCAGCCTTCAGAGTAGCTGGGATTACAGGCACCCGCCACCATGCCTGGCTAGTTTTTTGTATTTTTAGTAGAGACAAAGTTTCACCGTGTTAGCCAGGATGGTCTCCTGACCTCATGATCCACCCGCCTCGGCCTCTCAATGTGCTGGGATTACAGGCGTGAGCCACCAGGCCCGGCCGGAGATATAATTATTTTATTTTTTCCCCATTGGTATGCAACATATCTCCAACAAAAATAGCTACTCAATTTTGTTAATTAAAGGAAGAGAAGCAACAGGGCAAATCTAAATTTGTAGGTAGCCAGTTGAATTACAAGTAAAATGATTCTTCCAAGAAAATATGAATTCTGTCCAGATTTTTAGCTCAAGGAAACTATTAGAATAGTGATAGCATCACCATGACATAAAAGAACTTTAAAGTCTAGATTTTGAAAAGTTTTGTAGAATTATGTTTTCTTCTTTTAAGATTGGTTCATTCCTTACATGAGAGCACTTATGAAGTTATACACTTTAAATGTTTTGTTCAGGGATGAAAAATTTTGCCCCTGTTAAGTAAAAATCTAAGAGCAGGCTTTAAGAGGCATAGATGCAAATAGAGTCCCTATGTAAATAGTTGGTCAAATTAATCGATATTAATTTAGATACTATAAATAAATCAGACAGCATTGTAGAACAAAAATATTACTCACTAATAGACCTGAGTATAGAAATAAGTAAATGGCTTTCTGAGAACCCTTTCCGCATTTTGAAATATAGGTTTGATTAATTTGAAGAGATTCAGCAGAGTAACTAAAAGTTTAACATTGCTAACACTAGATTCAGGTAATGAAAATACATATTTCTGGTGTAATTCTCTTTAAAATAACTAAAAATAATTAAAGGCATTTGTGCCAGGCGTTCCCATTCCATTAGACTTCAGAACAAAGCTTTTAAGGAGTATAATTAGCCCTGTTTTGTGGATTCAGAAATTAAGCAAAGGTAGGTGAATTAACACACCAAAGGTTATACAGAAATGAGTACAATTACATAGCAAAATTTGTTCTGTCCCAAAAGACACTCTGTTGATAAATGTAAACTTTGTAAATGTGAGCTATTTGACTTTCTCAAAGAGCTTGGCAATTCTCACAATTCAAGTTTTATTTATGAGGAAGGACTGTGTTAATATCGCAGTTTTATATTGTGTTATTAAAGAAATATTAAATGAAGTACCTTCATTTAGGAAAAGATTTTTAAAATATAAATGTTATTTTATTTCTAATTATAAAAATTATTGTTTGCTCATTGGAGGAAAATTGAAAATCATGAGAAGAAAAATATATTTTCCACTAATTCTAACACTTACCAATAATTACCATAAAGCCCTTAATATATGTAATTTCAGTATTTTTCTCGGTTTAATCAACAAAAAAGCCATAACATATACACTACATTTTTTAAAAATTAGCAATACATATTTAAGTTTTGTTCTAAAATATTTAACTCCAGCTTGTGGATAGATAATAATGTAAATAGATGTTTGCAATTTTACATAAAATTAGTATAATTGTTCCCATGGAAAAAATAATTAGAATATAAACTCCTTGAGGGTGGGGACTTTATTCTCTTATTCATTGCTGTAACTCAGTGTCTGGTACCTAACACATAATGCCCAATAATTATTTTTAACAGAATAAATGGATGAATGAAAGAATAAATTAATTTTTATCTCATGAATTCTTTAAGATAAATAACTTGAAGTGAAACTGCTAAATCAAAGCATATGCATATTTATATATTTTTTATTTATATTGAACATTTGCTTTCTAGGAAGATTTTTACCCAGACTAGCAAAATACAGGATACTAATTTCTTTGATACTCATCATATTGTATATTATTTTATCTCAATTTTCTAAATATAGTCTGAACAAAAAATAATTTTAAAAAAGATTATTTCATCCTTCGTGAGGTTGACAGTTTCTCTTATTTATATAGGACATTTATGTCTATATATTTGTATCTGTTTTTTCCATTACGTTGATTAGTCTTACCCAAATTATTTTTATTTGCAAAACAATATATGGATGTATGTGAAATACAGTAAAGCAAACCAGACATGAGATTTGATTAATACTTCCATGTGTATTAGTTGAGATAATATTAAAATATCACTCTTATTCATTGATCAAACTCAATATATTAATAGTATTCTAATATCATCTGATATCTAGCCCATGATCAATTTGTATTGATGTTCCCTAGAAATCTCCAAAGGGGTTCCGGGGATTTGTTTTACTTTTGTAGTATCAGAATGAACACACAAATTTTTGTATATTTGATGCTTTTCAATTCATTATTCTTTTTGATACCAAACTTAGACTGTTTTGACCAGTGGTTTGGCTTCTTGTCGTTTTCTTATGACCTCAGAAGTCTTTGATAGCTTCTTTGCTTTAAATTAAGAAAAACAAAATATCCAGATTCATTTTGTACATTTCCTTACCTCACTTCTTGAATCAAAAATGTCTCCAAGGATGTCTTATTGGTTATTGTGATCTATATGAATTTTTTTATTTTTTATTTTTTTTGAGACACAGTATCACTTTGTCGCTAGGCTAGAGTACAGCTGTGTGATCTCGGCTCACTGCAACCTGCAACCTCAGCCTCCCAGATTCAAGTGATTCTCCTGCCTCAGCTTCCCGAGTAGCTGGGACTACAAGCACGTACTACCACGCCCAGCTAATTTTTTTGTATTTTTAGTAGAGACGGGGTTTCACCATGTTAGCCAGGATGGTCTTGATCTCCTGACCTTGTGATCCACCCGCCTCAGCCTCCCAAAGTGCTGGGATTACAGGTGTGAACCACCGTGCCCGGCTGATCTATATGATTTTTTAAAGTTCTCTCTCTATATTAAGAATACAGACTTTTATCTACTATAGTTTATAACCCTTTTGCATTTCTTTTACATTCACATTTTGTATCTTTTATATACTAATATTTAAAGTACTTACTTTACCAAATCTTTTCAAATGATTTATGCTTTCAATATAATACTTAGAAACATTCTTCCTTACTATAATTGTTAAATATGAACATATATTTTCTTATAGTTACTTTTTTAAATTTATGTTTCCCTCCCATGGAGCATAACAGATCAGCTGAGAAATCTAAAATGTATTTGAGGGAGACCTGCATTCAGTTTACTCAATGGAAACACAATATATTTGTTCACTGAATTGAGGGAGACATTGGAAGAAATACAGAAAATAATTAGACAAAAGTTACTGTTTACCTTCTTTTGATCATAATAGTAAGATGAGCCAAGACGATAGATTACTTTTCATTCTTCTAATGCCATTCTTAAGACACTGACTACATAGTAGCTACTCTTGCAGCTCTCGTTTGTGGGTCAATTTGGGGCAAATTGACTCTGGGCTCATCTGGGAGGCTCTGCCAATTGAACCTGAAGCCACTCATGCTTCTAAGGGACATATTGGGGTCGATGATATAGACTGGTCTTAGCTTGGATCTGCTATGTATATCTCTTTTCCTCCTCCTGGGAATGGTATGCTAGCCAGGGCATGTTTTCTCATGCTAATGCCAGAAGACACAGAGAAAAAGTTCAGTTATGCATGTATTTTTAAACTACTTGGTCATATCATTCTAACATTCCACTGGTCAATGCAAATGATGGATAAGGAAATATATTTTACTTGTCTTACTGCAAATCACAAAATGAATGGATGGGGGATATAAAAATAACTGGGGCCATTAATGCATTTTATCACAAATGATACCCTTTTAAATTTAATTAGATGAGGAGAGATACATGTCTTACTAGTTCCACCTGGGAGAAAGATCGATAGTGGAAATTGGAAAGTATTTGTGCAGTAGATAAAAGAGTGAGAAAATAAAGATTTGAATTTTATAGTGACATAAAAGATATTGCACTGAGACTGTGTGATTTGGAAATTCTTGAGTCCTGAATATATTTTTCTTTCAACCTGATGGGATATTAGGTAATACAGAAAAGGAAAAGGTCTTTCATAGATGACTTGACCTATGGAATGACATTATTACATGGAAGGAGATCCTAAGAATGGGACAGCATAAAATTTATAGCTGTGGAATGAGGGCTTTGATAAATTTTCTAAGGTTATCAGTAGTTGTAAAAGGTATTGATTTAATGGCCCTCTCTGCTTCTTGCTGTCATAAGGGAACCTGAGGTCACCTGGGAAGATCATGATGAGTATCATGTGATGGATATCTTGCTTTGCCACTCTGAATCTGCACCACTATGCTGTCTTCCCCAGGAAACTGACACATGCAGATTATACAGATACCTTCCCTTACTGATTCCTTGTGAGTTCAACCAAACAAAATGAGAGAGCGAAGGGAGCTTAGAGTATTTCCTTGTTTCCTTTTTTGCAGGGTGATCTATTATTCTCTCAACTTAAAGTAACTGCTCCTCTGATGGCAGCTGTCTCTAAAAGATTTTCTTTCTTGGAGGTCTGTGTAGAAAAAAAGAAAGCCAACCTTGCCCCTAAAGAAGTCTGACCTTTGCTCTTGATTTCTAGGCGGTCTTCCCTAAACCCTTGGCATGCCCTGCCTGATAGGAATGTCTTTGTTTGCCTGGAGTCCTTAGGCCAGCCAGATAGTAAAATGTGATTTAGGAGAGAGATTTGGGTAATGTTGATATGGTTTGGCTATGTCCCCACCCAAATCTCATTCTTATTATTATTTTGAGACACAGTCTCACTCTGTCACTCAGGCTGGAGTGCAATGGCACGATCTCAGCCCACTGCATCCTCTGCCTCCTGGCTTCAAGCGATTGTTCTCAGCCTCCCGAGTAGCTGGGACTATAGGCACTTGCCACCGCACCCGCCTAATTTTTGTAGTTTTAGTAGAGACAGGGTTTCACCATAGTGGTCAGGCTGGTCTTGAACTCCTGACCTTGTGATCCACTCGCCTCAGCCTCCCAAAGTGCTGGGATTACAGGTGTGAGCCACCGCACCTGGCTCCAAATCTCATCTTAAATTGCAGTTCCCATAATCCCCGAGTGTTGTGGGAGAGACCTGCTGAGAGGTAATTTAATTATGGGGATGGTTATCCTCATGCTGTTCTCGAGATAGTAAGTACATTCTCACAAGTTCAGATGGTTTTATAAAAGGCCTTTCTCATTTTTGCTTGGCACTTCTCGTTGCTGCCACCATGTGAGGAAGGACATGTTTGCTTCCCCTTTCACCATGGTTGTAAGTTTCCTGAGGCTTTTCCCCAGCCATGCTGAACTGTGAGTTTTCCCCAGCTGTGCTGAACTGCAAGTCAACTAAACCTCTTTCCTTTATAAATTACCCAGTCTTGGGTATGTCTTTATTAGCAGTGTAACAATGGACTAATACAGTAAATTGGTACCAGTAGAGTGGGGTGCTGCCATAAGGATATAAAAAAATATGGACATGACATTGGAACTGGGTAAGAGGCAGAGGTTGGAACAGTTTGGAGGGCTGAGAAGAAGACAGGAAAATGTGGGAAAGTTTGGAACTTCCTAGAGGCTTGGAGGGCTCAGAAGACAGGAAGATGTAGGAATGTTTATAACTTCCTAGAGATTCATTGAATGGCTTTGACCAAAATGTTGATAGTGAAATGGAAAATGAAGTCCAGGCTGAGGTGGTCTCAGATGGAGATGAAGAACTTGTTGAGAACTGGAGTAAAGGTCACTCTTGCTATGCAAAGAGGCTGGCAGCATTTTGCCCCTGCCCTAGAGATCTGTGGAACTTTGAACTTGAGAGAGATGATTTAGGGTATCTGGTGGAAGAAATTTATAAGTGGCAAAGCATTCAACAGGAAGCAGGGCATAAAAGTATGGAAAATTTGCAGCCTGGTGATGTGATAGAAAAGCAAACCCCATTATTTCTAGGGAGAAATTAAAGCCAGTTGCAGATATTTGCATAAGTAGTGAGAAGCCAAGTGTTAATCACCAAGACAGTGGGGAAGATGTCTCTAGGGCATATCAGAGGGCATGAGAGCAGGCCCTTCCATCACAGGCCAGGAGGCCTTGAAGGAAAAAATGTTTGCCTGGGCAAGATCCAGGGCCTCCCTGCTATGTGCGGCTTCGGACCTTCTGTGTCCTAGCCACTCTAGCTATGGCTAAAAGGGGCCAATGTACAGCTCAAGCCTTTGCTTCAGAGGGTGCAAGCCCCAATCTTTGGCAGCTTCCGTGTGGTTTTGCACCTGCAGGTGCACAGAAATCACGAATTGAGGTTTGGGAATCTCCACCTTGATTTCAGAGGTTGTATGGAAATGCCTGGATCTCCAGGCACAAGTCGCTGCAGGGGCGGAGCCCTCATGGAGAACCTCTGCTAGGACAGTGCAGAAGGGAAATGTGGGGTCAGAGCCCCTACATAGACTCCCCACTGGGGCACTGCCTAGTGGAGCTCTGAGAAGAGGGCCATGGACCTCCAGACCTGAGAATGGCAGATCCACTGATAGCTTGACCATGAGCCTGAAAAAGCCATAGGCACTCAATGCCAGCTTGTGAAAACAGCCAGGAGGTTGACTCTACTCTGTAAAGCCACAAGAGCAGAGCTACCCACAGCCATTGGAGCCCAACTCTTGTGTCAGCATGCCCTGGATGTGAGACAGAGTCAAAGGAAATCATTTGGGAACTTTAAGATTTAGTGACTGCCCTATTGGATTCCGGACATTCATGGAGCCTGTAGCCCCTTTGTTTTCACCAATTTCCCCATTTAGAATGGGTGTATTTACCCACTGCCTGTACCCCCATTATATCTGGGAAGTAACTAACTTGCTTTGGATTTTACAGGCTCATAGGTGGAAGGGACTTGCATTGTCTCAGATGATACTTTGGACTTGGACTTTTGAATTAATGCTGGAATAAGTTAAGATGTTGGGAGAGTGTTGGAAGAGCACGATTGTGTTTTGAAATGTGAGGACGAGTCTCAGAAGGGGCCAGGGACAGAATAATATGATTTGGCTGTGTCCCCACTCAAATCTCATCTTGAATTGTAGTTCCCATTATTTCCACATGTCATGGGAGGGACCTGATGGGAGTTAATTCAATCATGGGATGGTTACCTTCATGCTGTTCTCATGATAATGAATACATTTTCATAAGATTTTTTATTGTTGTTGTTGTTTTCAGACGGAGTCTCACTCTGTCACCAAGCTGGAGTGCAGAGGTGTGATCTCAGCTCACTGCAACCTCTGCCTCCTGGGTGCAAGTGATTCTCCTGCCTCAGCCTCGTGAGTATCTGGGACTTCAGGTGCACGTCACCACGCCCAGCTAATTTTTGTATTTTTAGTAGAGATGGGGTTTCACCATGTTGGCCAGGATGATCTTGATCTCTTGACCTCACAATCCACCCGCCTTGGCCTCCCGAAGTGCTGGGATTACAGGCGTGAGCCACTGTACCCGGCCAATTTGTTGGTTTTATCAGGGGCTTTTCCCCCTTTGCTCAGCACTTCTCCTTGCTGCTGCCATGTGAAAAAGGACAAGTTTTCTTCCCCCTCCATCATGATTGTAAGTTTCCTGAGGCCTATCCAGCCATGCTGGACTGTGAGTCAATTAAACCTCTTTCCTTCATAAATTACTCAGTCTTGGGTATGTCTTTATTAGCAGTGTAAGAACAGAGTAATACAAATGCAGTGTCAGATCAAATTCCTCAAGGGCTGGAAATTGAGATCAGCCATGTGGGCAGTCAGTCACGCATATATAATAGAGCCCCAGTGAAGTCACTGGACACCAAAACTTGGATGAGCTTCCATAGTTGGCAATACCCCTTGCATATTATCATATGCCATTTCCAGGAGGAATTAATGCTGCTCTTGTCTCCATGGGGAAAGGACAACTGAAAGATCCTGTTTAGCATTCTCTTATACTGGGCCCAATACATTTCTTTCTCATGATTGATTTTAATTTGCATTCTTTCAGTTTTTGAATTGTATTTTTTTCCAAGCATAAATGTTAATATAACAGCTTCTAGAATGTTATTGAAACTGAGGGTGGGTTTTGGGAACCTCTAAACTTGTAATTGCTGTTAAAAGTGAGGCTGGTCTTGTGAACTGTTCTCTAATTTTCAGTTAGCTACTTGTGCAGTTGGCATCCAAAGTGTGACTCAATAGAAAATTCCTGAGTCACTGAAACATGTGGTTTGGGAAAAGGTAGAATGATAAATCTTTGAGTTGTTTCTTGCCGTATTTTGCTTCATTCAGCAATAAATTGGCTAATTTTAATTGTATTATTTAGCGGTAAATAAATGATCAACTGTGAGTATGACAATTTATAGTGAATCTGTGAATCTTATGAACGAATGTTCAAACCTAAGGTTGGTTTGGGAACCCTTTAACCTTGCAGTATGTACCAGAAGTGAAGAGTGATGGTACTATTGTGGACCATTCACCCTCTGAACTTCACAGGGTATCTGTAATTTCTGTATCCTCTTGTCACTTATTAGTTCCAATGATACATTGTTAACCCTTAGAATGTCTGTATGCTTATCCCAAATCTTTGTAAAAATGTACTTCTGTTAAAATATCATCAAATTGTCCTAAGCTGTGGATGCATTTCTTTTCTGCTGACACCTAACAACTGTATATTTCAGTCTTTCTTTTTAAATTCAATACATATAATTAAGAATTAATTTTTGTGTGTTATGTGTAACAGTTATGTTATTCATATTTTTTAAAAGTTAAGTGGCATTGTCTACATACACACTCATACCTGTAGGTATGTGTGCATCCCTCAAAATCTGTTCAGGTGAATACTCCCAACATGCTTCTATACTTTGTCAGTGATTTATTACTTTATAAATTGTAACTGTATTTATATTTTTCAAATGTATATAATGTAAGACTCTCCTTATGAATACTGATTGGAAAATATCTCACAAATTCATGGGGATTTATCTTGATAAGTTTAACAAATTTATATGTAATAATTTAAAAAAGATATAAAAGGCCAGGCGCGGTGGATCATGCCTGTAATCCCAGCACTTTGGGAGGCCGAGGCAGGTGGAACTCTTGAGGTCAGGAGTTCAAGACCAGCCTGGCCAATGTGGCAAAACCCCATCTCTACTAAAAATACAAAAATTAGCCAGGCGTGGGAGTGCATGCCTGTAGTCCCAGTTACTTGGGAGGCTGAGACAGGAGAATTGCTTGAACCCAGGAAGCAGATGTTGCAGTTAGCTGAGATTATACCACTGCACTCCAGCCTGGGTGACAGAGCAAGACTCCATCTCAAATAAATAAATAAATGAATATGTATAAAATAAAAACACTTAAATATATCTATTAAAAATGGAATTTTGAGGCAATTGACAGGTTATACTATTTGAACATTCTACCAGAACAAGTATAAATCACAATTTTCCCCAAATTTACCTAAAATTTTCAATGCTTAGCATAAATCTTCATGGAAGTCTTAAATGTTTGCAATTAAATTAATGTGTACACATTTATGCTTTAACTGTTTTTGTGGCTATTCCTTCAAAATATCCAGAATATAAAAAGTAATTTTTGCATATTTTAGTGAAATATCTTATTAAACTTCCACATTGTAACTCTTTAAGATAAATATATCTCCTTCTTTTAAACAGAACTATTTTCCCCATTTAAATTTTACTGATACATCTGTCAGGCCATGGTTAAATAATGGTGGTGTTGACTGGCATTCTTGTCTTATCCTGGTTTTAAAAGAAATGCCTCATGTTTTGATATTATCATGTTTATGACTGATTTAAAACAGTTGTAACATAGTGTTTAAAAATTACCCGAAAGCTTTTACAAAGTAATGTGGGGTTCTCTGAAGATTATTCTTAGTATTTACTGAGATAATCCTGTAAATTTTCTCTTTTGATATATTTACATGTTATAGTATATTCAGAAATGAAGATAACATGGTCCAGGTGCAGCGGCTCAGGCCTGTAATCCCAGCACTTAGGGAGGCTGAGGCGGGCAGATCATTACAGGTCAGGAGTTCAAAACCAGCCTGGCCAACATGGCGAAACCCTGTCTCTACTAAAAAATACAAATTAGCTGGGTGTGGTGGCATGTGCCTATAATCCCAGCTACTCAGGAGGATGAGGCAGGAGAATCACTTGAACCTGGGAGTTGGAGGTTGCAGTGAGCCGAGATTGTGCCACTGCACTCCAGCCTAGACAACACAGTGAGACTCTGTCACAAAAAAAAAAAAAGAAAAGAAAAAATAACATGAATGAAAACTCAGTATATTTTGAGTGCTTAATATGAGCTAGACATTGCATAAGCATCAATTCACTAATATTAAATCTTTCTGGCATTTCTAGAGCAATGTTAATTGTGTTCAGTTTCAATATCTGGGTGTGTTTAATACTTATTCTATTTATGATTATTTTTATTTTGACCCTGAGTAGGAAGTTAGATATTTAATATTTTTTCAAAAGTAATTCAAGAGTAGAAAAATATTTTATTAAATATTGACTTTAAAAATGGTTTTTACATGTTCACTAGAGTCTTACTAGTCTGTGTCTTTTCCACTGACTGTTTTCATCTATAACATACTTATTTGTATTTCAGACTCATCCCTAATTATATTTAACTGAGGAAATGTGTTAGACATGAACATCCAATGTAGCAAAGATGCCTAGAAGGTGTCAGTATGGAGACTAGGGGGCCTTTTGGAGACAAATTTCTAAGGAAATTGAGCTTAACCAGTTCAATTCAACTATCTGCCTCTAGGTTGCCCCTATACACCAACCCTAATGGCCTAAAGTCTTTTACATATAAAAATGTTACCAATGGAGGCTGTCCAAGTTCTTGGCGCTTTAAACAAAGAATTGAACAAAACACACAAACAAGGCAAGGAAAGAATGAAGTGAAAAAAACAGACTTATTGAAAATGAAAGCACACTGCACAGGGTGGGAGCCGGCCTGAGCAAGTGGCTCAACAACCTTGTTACAGAATTTTCTGGGATTTAAATACCTTCTAGAAGGTTCCATTGGTTAATTGGCATATGCTCTATGTAAGTGAAGAGGCTAAAATGAAGTTACGAAGTGATTTACTTGGTGTACATCCTATGTAAATAAAGAAGATAAAGTAAAGTTACAAAGCCATTTACTTGGTGTACGCTCTATGTAAATAAAGACGATATTTCCTGTCATAGCTGAAGTGTTTCCCTTTTAGTTCTAGGAAGTCCTTAGGTTCCCTGCCTCAAATGGTTAATAAAATCCTACATAAAACCCTGGAATTAAAAAAAAAATTCATTTCATGAATTTTCCTGTTTTCAATGTATGACCACCACTGTTTTATCACAACAGTGTCTGTGGCATCAGAGATGCTCCTGTTAATGGTGGTGGGAGCACATCAAGAAAAAAATAGGGTGGAAGTGCTGGCATCTGTGTCAGCACTAATGCCAGCAGTGGCAGTGCATCCCCAGTGTCCTCATGTGCCTCCAGGGCAGAGGTCACTGCACTTAACCTCAGACACTGTTCCATGGGGGAAGCCAGTGCCTTTATTGGACACTGGTAGTAACTAAATCCTACATTACCTTGGCAGGCAATAAAGGACTCATGAACATGAGTAACCTGAGAAAATAAGGAAGAACTGGCAACAACCCAAATAATGAGTTTTCATCGAACTCTGAGGGAGCCTTTAAATATTGACTCCTTAAAATATTTGAGAGAGTAGGGAGAGATGTACCTGCATGGATGCTCTTGAGTGGCTTGAATGCTACACTCATTTTCCCTAGGATTCAGTGTTCTGAGAAAAGAAGGTTGCAGATTGAAACTTCTGCACCTTGGCTTGGGGCCCTACCCTCTCAACAAAAGACCCAAGAGGGATATATTTAATGAAAAGAACTCTGGATTGTACAAATATAAATATTTAAAATTACTTTTAAGATATTGACCAAATAGTATTCATAGGTGCATGTACGTAACTGCATACACACATATGCACACACAGAGGCTAGAATTTCTAAGTATTTACAGTATTTAGAATTGAAGAGAAATGATGAAACAAAATATCCTGTTAAGGTCTACTATAAAGCTCAAGTTCTTCTTTTTATCATGATATTTGGAAGTAAGTATTCATAGTAAGGAAACAATTTAAATAAGATTGAATGTAATAAATAAAGGTTTCCCTAAGGCATTTTTGCACAAGCCAAATTGTAGACAAGGGACACAAATAACACAGACAAGTTTAGGTTGTGTTTCTGAATTTTAAAAACTAGAAAATCTCAGTGCCTCATTCATGATACTGCTACTGAAACACCAGGCATTCGGTCTAGGTCTTGTTGCTTGCCAACACAGAAAACCAATGACAGAAAATGAGTATTGTCAAGGAAGAAGGCTTTAAGCAGGTGCTGCAGCTGAGAAGATGGGAGCTCAGTCTCAAATCCATTTCGTGACCCACTAAAACCAGGGGTTTATATAGCAGGACAAAAATGTAACAATGTGTAAAAAAATAAGTACTAGGGAGGAGCAAGGAAGCAATCATGATGAATGACGGGTTCTGACCTCTTATAGGTGCTCTGATATGGTGAGTTTCAGTTCTTTGATACTTTTTTTTTTTGAGAAGACTGAAGGTTGCTTCCTGAGGAAGAAACTCAGAAAAAAAATACAATCTTCAACCTTTATGACCAGAAGGATCAATGTATATGTTTATCACAAACAATCAATGGGACTATTGAATCAGTTTCAATATGATGAAGATGAACCTCTAGAATTATCTGATTCAATGATTTAAAAATATCTAACAATCAGTTAAAATATGATGAGAACAGCAATTTCTCAATAAAATAGATAGCTGGATAGATCAATTGGTAGATAGGTGGGTGGGTGCTTACATGTGAAAGAAGGAAGGAAGCAAGGGGGAAGGGAAGGGAAGGGAAGAAAAGGAAGGGAAGAGAAGGGAAGGGGAGGGGAGGGGAGGGCAAGGCTTTCCTATCTAGTGCTCAAGTATTAAAAGAACCATTTTGTTTCATTTCAATTCAATTTTGTTTGATATGAGTTGAGTCTATTCAACTTGACATGATTTATTCAACAAATATTTTTGTGAAGTCATGAAAGAGTAGAAAGTCTTGGCTTTCATGTGTTCAATTTAAATACCACTAAGATCAGGTCATACGAATCTGAAATACTAGAAATGATAAACAGCCAAGTAGCAATGGAATGAATCTTTCTACATGCAGAAGCTTCTAACACTTGTACAAAGGCTAGAGATGTACAGTCAGGAGGCTTAGGATATCTAATTCTGCTAATGATGGGATTGAAAGGATCTTAGCTTTGGTGTCATATTGTGTATGTTATCAGTATTTGCAGGAACTTGGGCAAATTAACTGACTTTTTAAACCTCAACTTTCTAATCTGATTAATGAGGATAATAATCTCAGGATTTTTGTGACAGTCAATTCAGGTAATGTGAGGAAAACCCTTAGACAAAGGCATTACGGAATATAATAAACACTCTACAAAGTGTAGCAGATAAAACAAACAAAAACAAGGAGTTATTAGAGGTACCCTGTCTTTTATCCTTTCTCACTATAAATTTCATTTTATAAAATTTAGAGATTAAACTAGGGTTCTTAGAATACTAACTGAAGTTCCTTCTCACTGTTAAAATACTATTTATTTTATTTTTGTCAACATGCTATTGTGGTATCTATCTACCTATCTTCTATCTATATGTATATATACATATATACACACATATATATAGATACTATATATATAGATACTATAGATACTATATATATAGATACTATATATAGATACTATATATATAGATACTATATATATATAGATAGATACTATATATATCTCTGTGTGTCTGTCTTTCAAGTGAGCAAAGGGGGGTGGGAAAGAGAGCCTGGGTTTTGGAAAGACATCTGTACAAAAATGCTGAGCAAATATTATTTGCTTTATTGATTCACACATACTACTGAGAGGTGACAGCGTGCTGGCAGCCCTCGCAGCCCTTGCTTGCTCTCGGCACCTCCTTGACCTTGGTGCCCACTCTGCCCATGCTCGAGGAGCCCTTCAGCCCGCCACTGAGCTGTGGGGGTCCCTCTCTGGGCTGGCCGAGGCCGGAGCCAGCTCCCTCTGCTTGCAGGGAGGTGTGGAGGGAGAGGCGTGGGCAGGAACTGGGACTGCGCGTGGTGCTTGCGGGCCAGGGAGAGTTCTGGGTGGGCGTGGCCTTGGCAGGCCCTGCACTTGGAGCGGCTGGCTGGCACCACCGGCCCTGGGCAGTGAGGGGCTTAGCACCCGGGCCAGAAGCTGCGGAGGGTGCGCCAGGTCCCCCAGCGGTGCCGGCCCACTGGCGCTGCACTCAAATTCTTGCAAGGCCTCAGCTGCCTCCCCAGCCTGCCGTGCCTGAACCTCCCCTGGACGCCGTGGGCTCCTGTGCCGCCCAAGCCTCCCCAAGGAGTGCCGCCCCCTGCTCCGTGGTACCCGGTCCCATCGACCACCCAAGGGCTGAGAAGTGTGGGCACACGGTGTGGGACTGGCAGGCAGCTCCACCTGTGGTCCCAGTGCAGGATCCACTAGCTGAAGCCAGCTGGGCTCCTGAGTCTTGTGGGGACTTGGAGAACCTTTATGTCTAGCTAAGGGATTGTAAATACACCAATCAGCACTCTGTGTCTAGCTCAAGGTTTGTAAATGCACCAATCAGTGCTCTGTGTCTAGCTAATCTAGTGGGGACTTGGATAACTTTTGTGTCTAGCTAAGGGATTGTAAATACACCAATCAGCACTCTGTGTTTAGCCCAAGGTTTGTAAATGCACCAATCAGCACCCTGTGTCTAGCTCAAGGTTTGTAAATGCACCAATCAGTGCTCCATGTCTAGCTAATCTAGTGGGGACTTGGAGAACTTTTGTGTCTAGCTCAGGGATTGTAAACGCACCAATCAGCACCCTGTCAAAACAGACCAATCAGCTTTCTGTAAAACAGACCAATCAGCTCTCTGTAAAATGGACAGATCAGCAGGATGTGGGTAGGGCCAGATAAGGGAATAAAAGCAGGCTGCCTGAACCAGCAGTGGCAACCCGCTGGGGTCCCCTTCCACACTGTGGAAGCTTTGTTCTTTTGCTCTTTGCAATAAATCTTGCTGCTGCTCACTCTTTGGGTCTGCACTGCCTTTATGAGCTGTAACACTCACGGGAAGGTCTGCAGCTTCACTCCTGAGGCCAGCGAGACCACGAACCCACCAGAAGGAAGAAACTCTGAACACATCCAAACATCAGAGGGAACAAACTCCGGACACGCCGCCTTTAAGAACTGTAACACTCACCACAAGGGTCCACGGCTTCATTCTTGAAGTCAGTGAGACCAAGAACCCACCAATTCCGGACACACTATTCTTTTTAATTGTGATAGGGCTTATTTTCACTCTGTTGTTGCAAGTTAAAATTTATAAATGAAAGTTGGACCAGAATAAACAATGTATTAATGACGTCTGTGGCATGAGGATTCTATTGTTTTGCTTTGGTTTACAAATAAACCAAGATGATATACAATCTTTGAATTTCAAAGCATTTGAACAACCTTTTAAATCCAACTATCTCATTATTTTCTATTTAAAATGTCTTTGCAAATATTCCTTGCCCCCACGATGGCCAGGTATTAAGTAGTGATGAATGTACTAAATGGTGGCATGCTTAAGTAGATTACAGAAGAAAGAACAGCATTGTCTATAAGCTAAATAGAGGAAGAAAACGTTCAAAATAAGGCTTTATTGCTAGAATGAGGATTGCAAAAATCCAAGGTACAGGAAATGTATAGTTTTGTCATTTTTTAAAAAAGAGTGAGCAGCTTTATTTTGGGATTTCCACAAAAAGATACATATTAAACTTAAGCTGGGATTTTCAATATCCAATTAATTTTAAATACAAGTTGGCCCATTAAAAACAGTCTGTTTAGCTTAGCTTTAAATATATTCTATTTTTTGTATAGAGTTAAAGAATTCTGCTGTCTCTTTATCAAAGATGACACTCACTTGAGAGTTATTATCTGTACCTGAATGTGGCTAAACCTGAATCGTCTCAGACTTTTCTACTGATTATGTGTAATATTCTGTGCAGCTCATCTATTAGAGATACATATTGCGAGGTAATCTGAAAAATATACAAAGAAATAAACTGTTTTCCCTATTGCCTATCTAGCGCTCAAGTATTAAAAGAACCATTTTGTTTCAATTCAATTCAATTCTGTTTGATATGAGTTCAGTCTATTCAACTTGACTTGATTTATTCAACAAATATTTTTATGAAGGCATGAAAGAGTAGAAAGTCTTGGCTTTCATGTGTTCAGTTTAAATACCACTAAGATCAGGATAATGGGTTTCACTCCATTATAAGACTACTTGAGAAGACCTCTTAGAATAGGTGTCATTTAAACTGTGGTTTGAAGAAAGGGTAGTGCTGACAATAGCAAATTGGGAGACAGATCACTGTTGGCAGATAATTAGTTAAAACAAAGCCCTGATCCTAGCTAGGGAGGGCTGGAATGCTCTGAAACAGAACTCAGACCTGTAGATATAAGAAAGAGCTCCGTCTCAAAAAAAAAAAAAAAAAAAGAAAGAGATGACTGGGCATAGTAGCTCACTCCTGTAATCTCAGCACTTTGGGAGGCCGAGGCGGGTGGATCATGAGGTCAGGAGATCGAGACCACCCTGGCCAACATGGTGAAACCCCGTCTCTACTAAAAGTACAAAAATTAGCTGGGTGTGCTGACGCACACCTGTGATCCCAGTTACTCGGTAGGCTGAGGCAGGAGAATCGCTTGAACTTGGGAGGCAGAGACTGCAGTGAGCCGAGATCGTGCCACTGCACTCCAGCCTAGCAACAGAGTGAGACTCCATCTCAAAATAAATAAATAAATAAAAATAAAAATAAAAAAAAGAAAGAGAAGATATGGCTTCAGTGTAGAAAATATTTGAGACTCTAATTTTGGTGGGTCAGGTGCCAGACTAGTAGTTATACTTAGTGCTGGAGACCATCAGGAAACCAAAGAGGGACATGGAGTGATTGTTCTGGAAGAAAATAATGCCAGAGATATAGGCATGATTAAGTATGAAGAGTCTACAGAACAAGATATAAACTTTAAAACATAGCCATTGGTTCAAGTTAGAAGGCTAAGGGTCTGGAATTAACTCTTAGCTGACTTTGGCACACTGGATCTTCGAAGTGTATTTGCTTCCAAGCAATCATTCATTCATGCTGCTGCTCCATTCTTTGAGATCTATAGTCAAACAGTCTTTCAAATCCCAACATTTCCCACCTGTTCCATATTTCCTCCTGTAATTGCAACCTTGCTTGGCACATAGTTATACATTAGGTGTTCAAGAAATGCAATATTGTAAGAGGGAATAATGTAAATTGTTCCCTCTCGAAATGTTTTACCATCTACAGCTTGTGCTGCTCAGTTTCTAATGCATTTTTATCATTTTATATGTGCTAGTTTTAGATCTCAGAAAGGTGTCCAAATTTAAGGTAGTACTATGGACCGAATTGTGTCCCCCAAAAGTTCATATGTTGAAGCCCTAACCCCCGGTATGATGATATTTGGAGATGAAGCCTTTTGGAGGTTATTGGGTTTAAATGAGGGTGCAGTTCTCATGACGAGATTAGTGTCCTTATAAGAGGAGACTAGAGAGTTTTCTCTAGCTCTCATCTGTGTCTGTCTTTCTCTACAGGTACGAAGATATAGAAAGAAGGTAGCCTCCTGTGAGAAAGAAGTTCCCCCCTAGAGCCTGGCCATGCTGGCACCATGATCTCAGATTTCCCAGCCTCTAAAACTGTGAGAAATAAATGCTGTTTAGGCTGCTTTGTCTATAGTATTTTATTATGGGAGTCTGAAGTGAGAAAGATGGAGATTATGTCTCCTATCTTTGTCTAACTATTGCTGGAAAGGAAATTCATTATATGCTAGGGCAATTAGCTCATAGAATATGTATATGATACTAAACAATATTTTTCAGAGATTGGTTTGAATTGATAATATGATACAGCAACTCTGAAGAAAATTTTAGGCCGGGCGTGGTGGCTCATGCCTGTAATCCCAGGGATTGATATCAAATCTTGTACCTAGCTTCAAAAAAAAAAAAAAAAGAAAGAAAGAAAGAAAGAAAAAAGAGGCCGGGTGCAGTGGTTCATGCCTGTAATCACAGAACTTTGGGAGGCCAAGGCGGGCAGATCACGAGGTCAGGAGATCGAGACCATCCTGGCTAACACAGTGAAACCCTGTCTCCACTAAAAATACAAAAAATTAGCCTGGTGTGCTGGCGGGCGCCTGTAGTCCCAGCTACTAGGGAGGCTGAGGCAGGAGAATGGCGTGAACCCAGGAGATGGAGCTTGCAGTGAGCTGAGATCGTGTCACTGCACTGCAGCCTGGGCAACAGAGTGAGACTCTGTCTCAAAAAAAAAAAAAAAAAAAAAAAAAAAAGAATACTCTTCGTATTTGTCTTAATGCTTTAAAGGAATTATTTTTATATTTGGGTTTGATTTCTTTTTCAACCATGTATATCTGAACCCCTGATTCCAAATCATGAGTTGGCTTTTCACACTGTCTTTGGAATGCTTAGATAAGCAGAATTTTTTATCATTTTAAGTTGAGGAATTTCTGAAATTTGTTGGTTCATATTTTTTTGTGTTTTAGCATAAATACCTTAAAATAATAAAGATAATCCCTTCACTTATTATCTGAAGACGTTAGAATTTTACTTAGTGTGCTGGATTATTTGCTCTTAACTTGTTATCATTGTCTCGTTCTTCCAATGTCTCTTTTACAACTAGAAACTGCATTTGCCAGAATTCCCTTTCCTATGTAGATTCAGGATACTTAGTGAGATGCAAAAAGACTTCTAAATAAGTGGTTGAGAGCCATTTGATTTGACAGTTGTTAGGAACTTTTTCAGATTCCTGAGAGTTGCAGCTGTTCTTGGATAAGCTTTTGAGAACCAGAAACTTTGATGCTTCAGACTGAAGTCGCCAATGTCTGCTTTTCAGACCTTCAAGTTGTTGCTTCCATAACCTTCCCTGGCACCTTCCATGACTTTCACTCTTCTTTCTCTTCCAACATTTCTGCCAGGCATAATTAAACTCTTTATTACCATAATAGTTAGAGTGCCTCTTTGATGTGTCTAGATGTGGAATCCTAATTTATGTATTCTGTTTGGGACTCACTGGGTTTCCCGAAGCTGAGTATTATTGTCTTTTATCTCTCCTGGAAAATTCTCAACCATTACCTTCCCAAATATTAACTCTATGCTTTTCTCTCTCTTCCTTTACATTTCAAATTAGTTTTAGTTAGAATTTATTTATTTTTCAGTAATTTTCTCTCTTTCCTTTACTTTGGAAAATTTCATTAGGGCTATCTTCCAGTTCATTATTTTTCCTCAGTTTGGTTTTACTGACTATTGACCCCATCCATAACTTTTTTTTAAAAAAAAAAAAGCAAAAACAATATCATGTACTGGAGTGTAACACACATGTAGAACAATGAATAAGCCATACATGTCAACTTGATGAAAAATACCACCCAGATTGAAAAAACAAAACAGGGATATGTAAGCTCCACAGCACCCTAGAACGCATCCCCAGGGTTCTCTCTAAAGATAAAAACTCTCTTGAACTTTAAAAGAGTTGTTACAGATTAGTTTTGTCCACATCTGAACTTTGTATAAATTAAATCACAATCTCTGTATTCTTTAGTATCTGGCTCCTTTTATTTCATCTGGCTTCTGTCATTTAAAATTATGTGCTTTTTAATGAATACATCGAAAAAATTTATTTTTATTTTATTATTTATTTTTTTGAGATGGAGTCTAGCTCTGTCGCCCAGACTGGAAGTGCAGTGGCGCGATCTCAGCTCACTGCAAGCTCCACCTCCCGGGTTCATGCCATTTGCCTGCCTCAGCCTCCCAAGTAGCTGGGACTACAGGTGCCCACCACCACACCCGGCTAATTTTTTGTATTTTCAGTGGAGATGGGGTTTCACCATTTTAGCCAGGATGGTCTCAATCTCCTGACCTTGTGATCTGCCTGCCTCAGCCTCCCAGAGTGCTGGGATTACAGGTGTGAGCCACCACGCCTGGCCTATTTTTTCTTTCTACTATTGATAACCATTTGGATTATTTCTAGTTTTGGACTGTTTTAAATAACACTGTTTGGAATATTCTTGAATATGTCTTCCATAAATAAATCTATACATCCAGCTTTCTTGCAGTTTCTAACTTTATTTTGTTTATTTATTTATTTGCATCTGGTCATAGTTTCATCTAAAATACACTTTTACTACTTCATCCAAATATCAAATATTATTTACCTAGATTACTTACATAGAGAAAATCAATCAGGCATGTGGGGCATGTGCCTTATGGTACTTTTAGAAATATTAATAGAAGCTGTCCAGGAAGTCTTTGTTTGTTTGTTTAAATGAGACAGAGTCTCGCTCTGTTGCCCAGGCTGGAGTACAATGCCACAATCTTGGCTTACTGAAACCTCTGCCTCCTGGGTTCAAGCATTTCTTGTGCCTCAGCCTCCTGAGTAGCTGGCATCACAGGCGTGTGCCACCACGCCTGGCTAATTTTTGTTATTTTTAGTAGACACAGGGTTTCACCATGTTGCCCAGGCTAGCCTTGAACTATTGACCTCAGGTGATCCGCCTGTCTTGGCCTCCCAAAATTCTAGGATTACAGGCGTGAGCCACTGTGCCTGCCCAGAAAGTCTTTAATAAAAGGCTACCTAAGCATTTTTTGTCCATGAACACTTTGAGTATCTGACGACAATGATGTACATTCTCCCTTGAAAAATGCACAGTCATCCACCCACACTCAGTTTCTCATGAATACATAAGGATGTAATTCTGCACACAATTTTAGGAAGTTTATGGATAACCTGAAGTTTAGTTGTAGACTAAATGGACATTCTTCACCCTGGTTAAGAACTGTGCTTAAGTGATTTACTTATCCCATCTTTCTTGTGCTTGTCTTCAGTA
Source organism: Pan paniscus (assembly GCF_029289425.2). Classification (NCBI taxonomy): domain Eukaryota; kingdom Metazoa; phylum Chordata; class Mammalia; order Primates; family Hominidae; genus Pan; species Pan paniscus. The sequence continues at coordinate 41,629,129 of NC_073258.2, read as the reverse complement.
AAGACTTTTATTTTGAATCGATCCAATCAACACCAGCAATTTCCACCCTTCCAATATACCAAGCATTACATCTGCATAGTGTATAATATGGTTACTTTCTATTTTATATATTTATTGCTCTCATATACACATGTGGAATATGTATTTTTAATATTAAATCTACATTAAAATTAAGGGAGCTGAGGCTCATTGAGGTTTGATCATGGCCATGGAATCTTACAGTTAATTAATGATTATGCCAGTACTTTTTTCTTTCTAGCTTTAGATCCACAGAATTAGAAATCTGCCATCACTTTCACAACCTAAATGAGGAAAGGAGTCTCCTTGAAAGAAGTAAAAATAATAGTCTGTATGTGATTAGTCCCAAATGATTAAGTAATATAATACACCCAGATAGAAATCTGTGGAAGAAGCTACTTCTATGAAAGAGGGGAGTAGTGTTTGAAATAGGGCTAGTTAGTGCTGATTTTCTATTCCCTAAGAACACATCAAGGTCAGGCAATCAAATATATAGAGAGATATACACGCATTTATATTCATGAATATACATGCACTCACATATATATTCATAAATATATATGCACACATTATTAATATTCATAAATATATAAACTTATTTAACATAAGTGACATATAGTTAATTTTATAACTATTAATATATATCCATATCAGTAAATAAAACATAAAAAAAGAAAATATAAGTAAAGTTTAGAAGTATCTGAATATTTTTCTGCCTGTCAGTGATATTTCCAAACTGAGCTAAATAAAGTAAAAGCATAAAAGAATACATAACTGTATTAGTGGGTCTGCCGTATTCAATGACCCCAGATGTAGAGCTACAGTAAGCCTAGCATATTAGTTATCTACTGCTGCATAGCACATCACCATGAAATTTAGGGACTTAAAACAAGAAACATTTATTATCTCACAGTTTCTCTGAGTCAGGAATTTGGCATGGCTTAGCTGGGTGCTTCTGGCACAAGGTATCTTAAGAAGTTTCAGTTAAGCTGTCAGCTGGGGTAGTACTTTTTATCTGAAGGCTCATCGAGTAAGGATCTGCTTCTAAGCTTACTTAGGAGTTTGTTGGTAAGATATAACTTTTCCCTGGTGCTTTCACGGAAAGACTGAGTTCCTCTGTGGCTGTGGGCTGAAGGCTTCCCTCAGTTCCTCACCATATAGGACTTTCCATAGGGAAATTCACAGTATGGCAGTTGGTTTACCCAAAGCAAGCAAGTGTGTGAGAGAAGGCCTCCAAAGGGAAATCCCGTCTTTTTTTTCCAAACTAATTACAGAAATAGCATTCCATTACTTTTGCAGTATTACACTTGTTAGCAGTGAGTCACTAGATCCAATCCATGCTCAAGGGGAGGAGAATACAGAAAGGCATAAAAGCCAGAAGGCAGAGATCACTGGACACCATCTCAGAGGCTGTCTACAACACCTGGCTTGGACCAGACAGCTTATTCTTGGACCTAATCATGGGCCTTATTCTATTAAATTTGAATCTGAATTTTGTGTTGCATATATTCTGGTTGGCCATGTTACAATAAATCAAAACAATAATGTTAGTTATTGCATCAAATTGAGCCAGTGCCATGGAAGAAGAATTTCATTTTTCTTTTTTTAAGGTAGAGAGTACCTGCACGTCTTTTAACAAAGTGGTTCTTTCTACTAGCAAAAATGATCCATTTAATCCAATTAGTTGAACTCAATTACTTAACTCCCTCTTTAGTAGGGAGAAGGCTTGAAGAGGATTGGAAAAGAGGAACAGTGCAATGTAAGTGGTCTCTCCTATACAAGTTAGCATTTCCCAGTAGAAATTCTATGAAACATCCCACTAACATAAGTGGGTAAGGGTGAATGGGGAAGATGATTTTAGTATTGCCTAAATAATATGTTTTAATAAATACAGAAACTACTTTTTAAATATATCTTACTCTCCAGGCTCAAACTAGCTGAATACCTATTACTTGAATACCTAGTCTTCCATCCTACCCTTTGTAAAAAAAACAAAAATATTATGTTTATATTGAGCTCCAGGGAAAGATTTCCACATTAGTGGACACACGTGTCAGATGACTTTAAATTGGAAAACAAGACAAAACAGAATTTTTAAAATAAAAAAGTACATAAAGAGTTACGAAAGACTGTTATGGCTGTGACTAAAGATGAAAAAAATGAGATGTTAAAAATGTATGATTGTGGGAAAAATATTTTTTCTATGGTAGTACACTACAAATAATGATAACAACATTAATCTATCCCTATGTGCATGTCCCTTTACAATGTGATTTTCTAGTCCCTCAAATAAGCAGTGGAGTACATTTCTTTGTCCCTTGAGTTTGGGCTGGCCTTGTTTTAACCAATAGAATGCAGAGGAAGTGAAAGTGGGTCAGTTTTGGCCCAGATTTCAAGAGTCTTTACAGCATCTGTTTATGTTCCCTTCACAGCTGCTGATTCTATGTGAAAAAAGTCTGGTTTGGCCTGCTGTAGAAAGAGAGACACATGGGCTAGCCAATTTTTTGACCCTTGCCAACAGCCTTCAAACTGCCAGATAAGTGAGCAAGGTCTTGCTACACCAACCAATCACCAGTGTTCTACCAGCAACCAGCAAACACAAGAACAAGCTCAGTAGAGATTGGTTCCATCATTCCATACTTAAAAAAAAACAACATACAAACAAAAAAAAATTTAGCTGACCTACAGAATGATGAGATATATAAAAGGATGGTGTTTTAGGATACTCAATTTTGGTATGGTTTCTATACTATAAAAATTAATTGAACATCTATCAAAATAACAAATTGTTGTAATATAGGCTGGTTTTAGCCCCGTGTCATCTTAAAATAGTCTTTCCTGTACATTCCATGTACATATTCCAAGTATTATAGAAATAACCTATGTAAGACCATTCACAGTTTTATAAACCTCACTTCCTTATGAAGTAAGGAAAACGGAATAGGCCACTTTTTGTTTCTCTATTTTAGACCCACATAAGGCTGAGTTCCTTTTCAAGCCAACTTACCTATACTAACACTTGCCAAAATATGAGGTTCTCAGAATGTTAATGTCTTCCAAAGTCTTAGTGGTATAAGCATCACCTATCCTCTGATTAACTTTACATTTCTAATGAGCTATTATTTTTATTGGCAGGCACCTGTAATTCTATGGATCCTAATAAATACATACCCAGGGGAGTTACTATGCTTACTCAAATGCTCACCTTTACATCGGTGGGTCCTAAATGTTACAGTACATTGGAATCAACTGGGGATCTTTACAAAAGTCCCTGGCTCCAGCCCCCAGACATTCTGATACAAATGACTTGGAGCTCAATATGGCATTGGGATTCTTAAAATTTCCTTAATGTAATTTTAATGTGCAGCAAGGCTTAAAATCTACTGCTTTTAGCTCAGTCTGTGCCTCTGCAACCCAGCTGCACCATTAGACTGTTAGCCAAGGCAGGGAGCTCCCTCAAAGAGTGGCAGGTGTGTATATATGTACGTGTGAGTTCCACTCCAGATAAATTAACCCATGGGTTTTACAAACTTTGTTTTTTTATTATCCTTTAAGTTCTGGGATACATGTGCAGAACGTGCAGGTTTGTTACATAGGTATACATGTGCCATGGTGGTTTGCTGCACTCATCAACCCATCATCTACATTAGGTATTTCTCCTAAAGTTATCCCTCCCCTTGCCCCGCAGCCTCCAACAGGCCCCGGTTTGTGATGTTCCCCTCCCTGTGCCCATATATTCTCATTGTTCAGCTCCGACTTTTGAGTGAGAACACGGTGTTGTTTGGTTTTCTGTTCCTGTGTTAGTTTGCTGAGAATGATGGTTTCCAGCTTCATCCATGTCCCTGCAAAGGATATGAACTCATCCTTTTTATGGCTGCAGAGTATTCCACAGTGTGTATGTGCCACATTTTCTTTATTCAGTCTATCACTGAAGGGCATTTGGGTTGGTTCCAAGTCTTTGCTATTGTGAACAGTGCAGCAAGAAACAAATGTATGCATGTGTCTTTAGAGTAGAATGATTTATAGTCCTTTGGGTATATACCCAGTAATGGGATTGCTGGGTCAAATGGTATTTCTAGTTCTAGACCCTTGAGGAATCGCCACATTGTCTTCCACAAAGGTTGAACTAATTTACAGTCCCACCAACAGTGTAAAAGCATTCCTATTTCTCCACATCCTCTCCAGCATCTGTTGTTTCCTGGCTTTTTAATGATCACCATTCTAACTGGCATGAGATGGTATCTCATCGTGGTTTTGATTTGCATTTGTCTAATGACCAGTGATGATTAGCTTTTCTTCATATCTTTGTTGGCTGCATAAATGTCTTCTTTTGAGAAGTGTCTGTTCATATCCTTCACCCACTTTTTGATGTTTTTTTTTCCTTGTAAATTTAAGTTCCTTCTAGATTCTGGATATTAGCCCTTTGTCAGATAAGTAGATTGCAAAAATGTTCCCCCATTCTGTAGGTGGCCTGCTCACACTAATGATAGTTTCTTTTCTGCGCAGAAGCTCTTTAGTTTAATTAGATCCCATTTGTCGATTTTGGCTTTTGTTGCCATTACTTTTGGTGTTTTAGTCATGAAGTCTTTGCCCATGCCTATGTCCTGAATGGTATTGCCTAGGTTTTCTTCTAGGGTTTTTATGGTTTTAGGCCTTATATTTAAGTATTTAATCCATCTTGAGTTAATTTTTGTATAAGGTGTAAGGACGGGGTCTGTTTCAGTTTTCTGCATATAGCTAGCCAGTTTTCCCAACACCATTTACTAAATAGAGAATCCTTTCCCCATTGCTTGTTTTTGTCAGGTTTGTCAAAGACCACATGGTTATAGACGTGTGGTGTTATTTCTGAGGCCTCTGTTCTGTTCCACTGGTCTATATATCTGTTTTGGTACCAGTATCATGCTCTTTTGGTTACTGTAGCCTTGTAGTACAGTTTGAAGTCAGGTAGCATGATGCCTCCATCTTTGTTCTTTTTACTTAGGATTGTTTTGGCTATACGGGCTCTTTTTTATTACCTAACCTGAATACTCTTGAATATTTACATTATAGTAGGCCAAAGAGACAGTAGCTATCTACTTTATAATGCTCTTTCTTCAATAAAACATTTAATTAATGACCACCCTTTTTATCTACCACTGAGTGCTACATTTTAACCCACATGGGTAGGTGGGTAATCTCTATGGACCACCAGAACTTGACACCGTACTCATAACTAACAGCAGCAAAGACTGTAAAGAAGATACATCTTTCTGCTTAATAAAGAACACCTGCTGTTATATCCATTTGTGTGCCTGAGTATTGTTCAGTCCAACACCATATCTAGCAATAAAACTGCAGCTGACATCTAGCATCTCAACAATAATTACTGCTGGGTTTTTTATGCTTTCTAATTCGCACAGCTCCATTAGTTAAAAATTAAATGAAGATCTTTTTCATTTCACTATTTTTAATTTCTAAAAGCTATTTTTATCTCTGTCTTTAAATAGAAGTTTTTTGCTAAAAAGTTTATTTCACAGCACAAAAAATGTTAAGTATTATTAAGAAACTAATGTTCAACAGCTATATGCACAGATACTATCCCCTAGGAATATCTGTGTATCACACCTCCCTACATGCCTGTAAATGAAAGGGCATAGGTGTCCTCTTTTCTACTATCTGTCACTCAATTTATAGCAATGGTAATGTGCCCAAATATCATACAATATGAAGTACTCTTGTTTTCATGGGATCTGGTTGAAGAATAAAATTTAGCTTTTTACTTCTCTAGTTAAACTTCAGTTTGCTTGTACTGTATTAATCAGGGATGACCCAAGGAGCAAATGGAGGATTTTTTTTTTTTTTTTGACGGAGTCTCACTCTATTGCCCAGGCTGGAGTGCAATGGTGAGATCTCGGCTTGCTGCAACCTCCACCTCCCGGGTTCAAGCGATTCCCCTGCCTCAGCCTTCCGAGTAGCTGGGATTATAGGCATGCACTACCACACCTGTCTAACAAATGGAGGAATTTATTGCACCAGGAAATGATCACATTATAGATAAGGGCAAATATTTTATTTTAAAAGCTACTAAAGGAGTTAAAAAGAATGTTGCATAATTTCTTTCTTCAGAGATGTTTGCAAACTGAATAGTTTATTCCTTACTTTCCAAATTCTGTTTGAGAAGCTTTAATATGTTGAGCTAATAAGACAAAAACATAGCAAAATTACATGGCTGGTGAAGACACAGCCCCTTTATAGATTTTTTTTGCTTTTCATTGCTGGCTTCCCACAATGCCTGGGAAACTTCAGGACATTTTGCTCCTTCAATTTGAAGTATATGGCAATTTCTAGTACTTTGCTCACTAAATTTTGCAGAAGATGGCTCCTTGCTGTCTTTTGCTGAAAACATGAATTGTCTTCTTATTGCTACAGCTCCTGGATTCCATTGTTAGAGTCTGCTCTCATCTCCTGATATGACAGAGCCTCTTTCATTCTCAGGATCCTCTGTGCTCCCACAGAACCAAGTCCAATTCCCTTCTATAGATTGCATTTGACCCCTAACAAGTGTGTGGTAGGCAGAATTTTAATCCCATTCCTATGAATATATATGTTACATAAAAAAGGACTTTGCAGAAATAACTAAGCTTATAGTCATTAAGATCTGGAGATTATTCTCAATTTTCTGGTTAGGTCTCTAATCACATGAGTCCTTAAAGGCAGGGAACTTTCTGTGGATTCAGGGAGTTTTGGCTGAAAGGAAATCAGAGAGTCAAGTATCAAAATTACTCAGTGCTCCATTAATTGTTTAAAGATTGAAGAGGAAACAGGACAGGGAATGTAGGTAGCTTAAGGGCTTAGAGGTCTTCCAGCTAACAGCCAGCAAGGAAATAAGGTCCTTAGTCCTGCAATCACAAGAACTGAATTTTGTCAATAACCTGAATGATCTTAGAAGTGGAATCTCCTACAGAGCCAGCAGGTAAGAGCACAAGGCTGCCAATACCTTGATTTTGGCTTCATGAGAGGTTCTAAGCAGAGTACCCAGTCAAGCCCACCTGGACTTCTGACAGACAGAATTGTTAGAAAATGTGTGTGTTGTTTGAAGGTCCGAAGACTGTGCTAATTTATTATGGCAAAATGGAAAACTAATACAGAATGACTTTATGTGGAGCAACTTTATGTGGAGTGACTTTATGTGGAGCTTAGTAAATTGGTCATCTTTCATTTACAACTTTGTAACAATTAACTACATTACTCCTGTATACAGTGCAAGCTCTATGTTACTACTAATGCTTTCTTAAAAGAATCTTTGGCTGGGCGCGGTGGCTCTCGCCTGTAATCCCAGCACTTTGGGAGGCCAAGGCGGGTGGATCACGAGGTCAGGAGATGGAGACCATCCTGACTAACACGGTGAAACCCCATCTCTACTAATAATACAAAAAAAAAAATTAGCCAGGTGTGGTGGCGAGCACCTGTAGTCCCAGCTACTTGGGAGGCTGAGGCAGGAAAATGGCATGAATCCAGGAGGCGGAGTTTGCAGTGAGATGAGATCGTGCCACTGCACCCCAGCCTGGGCGACAGAGCGAGACTCTGTCTCCAAAAAAAAAAAAAAAATTATTATTGCTATGTTTTAATGCTTTCATACCTATTTACTGAATGAGATCCAGATCCAAGCCCTTCATTTGACTTCTGTGGTCCGAATCTTTCCCTCTTTTATGAGCATGAGAGACTTCCTGCTAACTTATGTAAAACGGAAAGGGAATTGATGTCATACCACAGTGTTGAAAATAATAATAGATTAACACAAAGGAAAGCAGAGACAAAGAGGCTAGGTTTCATGTAATACAGTTTCAGCTGATGGATACAGCCACACCGAAACTGGTTTTTTATTTTCAAGATCATTGCATTAGTTTTTCTGTCACATACAACACAGTGTTTTAATTGATATATAAACATCTCTAAATTTGTTTATAAGTGGTATTAGCTAAACTAAACACCAAACTCTAAATCACTCTTACATCACGTATTATTTTAGTCACAGGTATGTGTTACACTGATTACAACTTATCTTTTCTGGTGTATCACAAGTACCGTGATGCCAGAAACAATGTCTAATGCACATCATCAGTGCTGTTGAAATAGTACTGAATTTGCATCGACTAAGTAGTTAAGAATAACTAGAGAAGAAAAACAAAGTAATAATAATTTAAGGGTTTTTTTATGAAGACGTTAATACACTTTATAAACACTGACAGTCACTTTTAGTTAGCTTCCAGTGTTAGAAAATGAGACCTAATGAGTCATACATATTTCATGATACAGATATAACAGAAACAAAAGGGGAAAAAGGGTGTTTTACTTCACTTTTTGATAATGTTTAGTGTATTCAATTGATGAATAAAATGCTACTTGGTTGGTAGAAAAACATTTTGCATATCAAACAAAATATCACATTACTCATGATGGCTATTGCAATATAGGTAACTAGACACCAAATAATTTTGCAGAGAATCTATTTCAAGGCATAAAAAACCCCGTCTTAAAAAAAAAAAAAAGTCAGTGCTGCCTTTGACTTGAATTCAGACTAGGTAAGTATTTGGCCCCAAATTGATTGAAGGACATATTTATTTTTTTAAATATTTATTTTAAATTGTCATGTAATTGTACATATTTATGGGGTACAGTTTTATGTTTTGATACATATCTATGTTATATAATAATCCAGCCAAGGTGGTGTATTCAACATCTCATGCATTTACCATTTCTTTGTGGTAAGAGACTTCAAGAGCTTCTCTTCTAGCTATTTTCTAATATACACTATTTTACTGTTAACCATAGTCAGCCTACTGTGCAACAGAACATCAGAATTTAATTCTCCTGTCTAATTGTAGTTTTGTATCCATTGACCAGCCTCTCCCCATCCTCCCCTTTCCTCTCCACCTCTCAGTTTCTCTCTGGTAACCACTGTTCCACTCTCTTCTTAATATCAACTTTTCTGTTGTTGGTGGGTTTGGGTTATCTTTTTCTCAGATTCCACATGAGTGAGGTCCTGTGGTATTTGTCGTTTGGTGCCTGGTTCATTTCACTTAACGTGATGTCCCCTAGGTTCATCTATGTTATGCAAATGACAGGATTTCATTCCTGTTTATGGCTGCATAATGAATATTTCATTGTGTGTATACCACATTTTCTTTATCCAATCTGTATCAATGGATGAAGAAATCTGTATTATCCACTGATACAGATTGAGGTTGATTCCATATCTTGGCTATTGTGAATAGTGCTGCAATGAAAATGGGAGCACAGATATCTATTTGGCATACTAACTTCATTTTATTTGGATATATACCCAGCAGTGGGATTGCTGAGTCATAAGATAGTTCTACTATTAATTTTTAAGGAAACCTTCATACCGTTTTTCATCATGGCCACTCTAGTTTACAATCCCACCAAGAGTGTGTGTTCCTTTTTCTCTACATCCTCAAACCAACACTTGTTTTCTTTTGCCTTTTTGATAATAGCCATTCTAAGTGGAGTGAAGTGTATCACATTGTGGTTCTGATTTGCATTTTTCTGATAATTAGTGATGTGGGATATATTTAAATAATTCAATTAATACAGAATATTTAGAGACCTAGATTCACAATTATATTTGCATTTTGAAATCTTATAATTTGCATGAATGTAAGTCTGTGAATTTATTATTTGCAGGAATCTAGGATTTGAAGACCAAATTATCCAGCCTGTGTTTACATACTGCCCACATTTGCCATTTAAGTCTCAATTTTAGCTGTTGCTTGGTTGTAGAGCACTGAGCCTATCTAATATATGCTATAGTGAAGTGGTAAGGATACACGAATATCTACTTATTGAAACGATTACAGGTATATTATGATTTTACATACAGCTCTATTGATAACCAATCAGAGAAAAACACTAAGGGGTATATTGTAGAGTGTTAGATATTCTATCCCTACAAAGGAATGGAATACATCACTAATATCTGGGTGGTGATATATTAATTTTTGTAATGAGATAAATTATTGCCAGATGATATATCAAGTAACTGTCAGTTTATTTTCTAAAGAATGTCTAAGTTCATATTTTTAAATATACAGTGGAATATATTCCAGTCTTTTACATCTATAACAAACAGGAATTTTAAACATTCAGATAAAGCCAATTTATGTTGCCAGTACTGTTGAGCACTTTCCATGTCTGGGCAGATGCTCTTATTTGAAAGGACGCTTTTATTTTAGGCATAGTTTCTTTTCTCTCTGAATTCTACCAGTCTGCCAATGAGTCTTTGTTTAAAACATCACAGCTCATGCCTGTAGCCATGGCTGTCACAGATAGAGAGGTCTGTAACCAGTTGGATTTTACTAAACCATGGCCTTAATGATTCAATTCTATCTTTCGAGGCAATGATTCCTTTGGATATATTGATAATGTCTAATATTTTTGAATTGTAGAGCAAGAAGATATGCAATTTAATTTGCCTCCTTCTGCTTTTAGACAGGTAAAATTCTAAACTGTTTGGAGGAGATTCTTTAAAAAATTTTAAAGACATAGGCCTCACAACTTTGGCTGTATATGTTTAATTATTCTTGACTAGTGGTAATCCCGAAGAGAAGTCCTTTTATGTATACAACCAAAATGTCTTCTGTGACTTTTTATATTTCTGACATACTGGAAACAAAAACAAACAAACCAAAACAAGCATTTGCTTCAAGTCACCATTCAGAGTTTTTTACTTTAGTTAAAATCCCATTGTTTTATATTTCTGGTGAAACACCATATTTATTAATGCTTATGAACTTGTTATATTGGTTTTACAGAAATTTAACACAGAAGTGTCAGTAGAAAACATGTTAGACTGATGATATGGTTTCTGTCTATAAGATATATCATTATTATTGTAAATAAAAATAAATTATTGTATTATAGTGCCTTAAAGTTCAAAAAGGGATTTATATTCAAACGAGCTCATATACACTCTCTCTCTGATTCTCTCAGTTATTATTAATACTATTATTTTAGCTAGGAAAGAATAACAAAATAGCAGATGCAACAGATGAATTAACAAATATTTGAGGTCCTTAGAAGTGAATTTAAGAGTACACCTAATCTAACTACTCACTAACATAAGGAATTAGTCCTGAGGGAGAAAAATTGAGTATTTATTTTATTTTGATTAAGCAGAAAATAGTTTATGAATAAAGGGATGGGGCTGAATAGGGACATCTTGTTCTGTTTTACTTTTAATCATATTGAAGGGAGAGAGAGAGACCTTTTCTTATTTATGACTAGAGTTGATGCAGTAGTTCTGATTGGAGTAGTGTTTGTTTCCCTTCCTGTGTCTGTTACATTTGCTTCCTTCTAGAAGCTGTGACCAGGTAAAAGAAAATGACTACACAGGGAAAAAAAAAAAAATATATATATATATATACACACACACACATATATATGCCTTCCAGATTGATTCCTGGAAGTGTATACATTCAAGATTTTTCTGAGTGATTACATCTGTAATCCCAGCATATTGGGAGGCCAAGGTGGGAGGATTGCTTTAGCCTAAGAGTTCAAGACCAGCCTGAGCAACATGGTGAGACTCCCGTCTCTAAAACGCAAAAATAAAAAAATGCAAAAAAGAGCCTTTTCCTATTGAATATTATGAATTTCCTTCCATTATTTGCTCTCATGCCTTAACAATGTCACTATATGACTGATTCATTTATCTGAAAGCCAATTTGATTTCCTTTCCTCCATAGCTTCTCCCAGTTCTTATTACGGGAAAGCCTGTTTTTATACATTTTATAACAATTTTTTTAAGTTAAAAAGGGTACTGCTTTCAATCTACCCATTTAAATTTCAATCTCCTTTATTTTCCAATTTTTCAGGACTATCTTGTCTTGGGTTATGAGTCATAAAAGATCAAGAAGCAAACATCAGGTGCACAATGAACTAGAAAGACGGAAGCTTACCCTAGTTTGGCAAACTCAGAAATATATTTTGGTCAGGTGGGCAGAGATTTAGCATGGCAAAAGCTATTATTATTATTTCATTGTTATTATCATGTTTATTATGTTTATTATTTTAAAGGACATAATCATTTATAGAATATCACTCACTGAAATTTAATGCAGGGCAGTCAAGGGGAAGCATGCTGTGACTAATATGCACATGAGGAAAACATAATTTAAAAGGTTTAAAAAGGACATGGGCTAATTCAAGAATTTAGCCTAGTACAGGCAAGGCATAGAGTTGGTGTTCTATATTTAATTTAAGCATTTAATTAAATAGTCCAGATCTTCTAGTAGAAGAGAATAGTATAGGTAAGAAATGAGAGTTGATCCTAGTTATGTCCTTGAAGGCAGATCTTTATCCATCTACTTTCTGTGGAGCGACGATCTTATTTTCCTATGGTGCTGATACAACTGTAATTTGGAAAGTTATCAAAGGCCTTTGTCAAATTGAGATTGATTATATCTCTCATCTTTTTCTGTTGTTCATTTCTTTATCTCAAAAGATGCTAACATAGATTACTGCTCTACAGCTGAGTCGAAGGTTCTCAAAATTTGTGTGCATCAAACTCCTCAGAGTTTGTAAAAACATATATTTCTAGGTTCTACCTTACACTTCCAATTCAGCAGATAGAGGCTGAAAATTTGCGTTTGTAACCATCTCTAAGTAATAGTGATGCTACTGATTTGAGGCTACACTTTGAGAATCATTGCTGCAAGCCACTACTATCAAGTCAGTTGAATTTATATTATATGAATACAGTACTTCAATGCAAAAGCAATGGTGTTTATATTCATTATATGGCTTTGAATACTGTAATGCACAAGGCAAGTGGAATATGTCTGTAATTTTACTGAAACCAGCTTTGCTAGAAGGGATATTCTAGCTAGCCACTAAATATATTCACTTGGAAATGTATGACAAAAGATTAAGCTCTAACAAATGAAAAACTACATTTTCCAATTATTTCATGGCTCAGCTGTTGACAACTTATTTGCTAATGCTTAGTAATTCAGTGGTTGGAATATTTATGAGGGTCATACTTTTCCAAAGAATAATGGTGATTATTATTCAGAGGCATCGTAGTAATGAATAATATCCTGTAGAAGCCAATTATATAAGAAGTCAAAGAATGTTGGCCATTCATATGAGGGCATAGATTTCATGTCCCTTAAACTATCTTACTAATTGTCATTTTTCTCAGCTGGGCATTTGATAAGAACTGAGGAGGACATAATTGGGGAGATTAAGTTTTATCAAGGATCTGAAGAACTGATATTCTGTATTGCTGATTAAACATAAAACACTCTATTTAAAAAATTGGCAGTAGGGATTGGCAGTCTCTTGCCAAACCTAAGAAATTATACTAACAGAATTCAGAAATATCTAATAATATAATTTTAAAAAGTCTACCTGTACTTTGTTGTGCTTTAATGATGGAGAAAGCAAATGAATAAAAATGTTATTTTCTGGACTGATAGCAACCTGAATCTATAATTCTATGACATGCTTGGCACGCTTTAAAAGAAAAATCCTGTTTACATGCTTCTTCTTGATTAGATTCAAGATGGAACTTCTATTTTTTTTTTTTTTTTTTTTTGAGACAGAGTCTCACTCTGTTGTCCAGGCTGGAATACAGTGGTGCAATCTTAGCTCACTGCAACCTCTGCCTCCCGGATTCAAGCAATTCTTCTGCCTCAGCCTCCTCAGTAGCTGGGATTACAGGCGCACGCCACCACGCCCAGCTAATTTTCTTGTATTTTTGGTAGAGACGGGGTTTCACCATGTTGGTCAGGCTGGTCTCAAACTCCCGACCTGATGATCTGCCTGCCTTGGCCTCCCAAAGTGCTGGGAGTACAGGCGTGAGCCACCGTGCCCGGCCCCAGAACTTCTACTTTTTATATTATTTTCTCTAGTGTGTGGCTCCTAGTAGATATTCAATAAGTGTTTGTTGAACTGCTAACCAGAAAGCTTCACTGAAGCTATATAAATGAACCTTAGAAGATGGGATTCAAAAAAAAAAAAAAAAGCGAAGATGGGATTTTAATTTTCATAGTTATCAGTTAATTTCATCTCTGAGTATATGCTGAGACCATAACACAAAATGATCCATTTCTGTAAGGCAGTCATATCACTCTGTAGTCACTTCATGTTGATTTCTCAGTCTGACTTCCCAGCTGTGATTTTGCACACAGCTTTCCTATGGAAATACGTTGGTTAAATACAACCTTCTAGAAGCACGAGGTGTATGATTTCAGGTCATATGACAGATTTAGAAAGCATTAATTATTCTTTTCTAATTGCAAAGGATTAATATCTAGGTAGCTGAGTTTATAAAAAGTGTGCTGAATGAGAGGCAACCTCCTGAAATAAGACTGTGCGGCTCTCAGTGGGGACTGCCTGACACATCTCACAATAACGGCATCATCAGCTATAATCACATCACCCAGATCATTTAAATGATGCCGAACTTTAAGTGAGGGAAAAGGAGCCACACTCAGCATGCCTCTGGAAATTGCATCTTTTTAATCAAAATAAATTATAACTCAATAGAGACTTTTATCTCTGGAATTAAATGTGCTGAAGTTTTATGTCTGTAATACTGTGAAGGAATATTCTTTCCATCTTATTGATAGACTTGCAAAAGCTAAGTCAGATTCACAAGTAGAAACTGATTTGGCCCCAAATATATGTGTGTCCTATTTAAGTCAGATCCCTTAAACCTTAACTAGTCAAACTACTCATAAAAGGCAAAAACAAAACAAAACAAAACAAACAAACAAAAAACAAAACCCTAATTATGTCACATAATTAGACATCTGCTTATCTCTCTAATCACATATTTTATTAATTCTCATCTTGATTATGCTTCTGAAGACACACTGGACATGGGTCACACAAATCACTCTATCATCTGGGCTAGGCAGGCTTAGCTGATCTTGGCTAGGATTTTTTCTGCATCAGCTGGTGAGTTGGATGGAGAGCTGGCTAGTTAGTCCAGGATGACTTCCCTCAATATCTAGTGGTTAGCTGGTTGTTGCATGGGATAATGCTGGTGTCTGGGCCATATGTTTATCATTATCCAGTAGGTTAATCTGGGCTGGTCCCAAAAGAGCTACTGGAAGCACATAAGAGCTTTCAAGATTCAGCTGCAGAACTGGCACAGTCATGTCTGCCATATTCTTCTACCAGAACAAATCTCAAAGCAACCCAGAGTCCAAAGGTGGGCAAATAAACCAGACCTATTGATGGAAGGAACTCATAATTATATTGCAAAGGACATTGATAGAGAGAAAGCTTAAGAATCGGGGCAATGCTTGTGTAAAATCCACCATACCACCTTATCTTATTTTTTTCATAGTATTTATCACTTCCTGGAGTGATAGCTTTTGTTCTTAATTTGGTAAGTATCTGCTTTTTGCTCACATGACTATAAACTCCATGAAAAGAGGAATCCTGTCTGACTTTTTATAATCTGTGTTTCTACAAGGTCTAAAGCTTTGTTTGCCAGGTACTTATTAAAATTTGTAATGATTGAATAGATGAATGAGGTCACTGGTATCACAATATACACTACATATATTTCTAATTCTTTTAAATCTGTATTGTTTTTGATAAATTCACAAAGGATACTCACTTTTGCCTCAAAAAAGAAATTATCTATACAGTAGAGTCCTGTAGGAGCTAATAATCTATGAAAAGAAATGCAAATATGTGTATGTTTCTCATTAGACTCCTAAGCCCATTGCACCTGGTCATATTCCTTGTGGGGTTTTTTTCTTCTTTTTTTTTAAGTCTATGAGCAAAAATCTCTTCCCATGCCTCATATAACTGCTGCCTCTCAGAATTCAGGGAGCTAAGGGGGAAAAAAAGAAGTCTTAATGAATAAAAACAGTCCTTAGGTCATGAACAGCCATGTACAACCAGACATGGCAGCCAGAAAAGAGCTGAAGCCTCAAAAGAAGCAGCAGTTCAGGGCTAACCAGCAATATTAGACACTGAGACATGTTATTTTTTGGTATGCATCAATGTGGAACAAGGGAAAGGGCACTGCTATATTTGAGCGACAACTGCATATAACGTGTTTTTCTGGACTTTTACACACTTCATTTCCTCCTCACAACAAAATGTATTATTATGCCAACTTTGAAGATATGGCACTAAGAGAGGTTAAGTAATTTGCCAAGTACTATTTAGCTTGAAAGAAGTCAAACAGGGAATTAATCCCCAGGTCTCCTCTTTCACTATGTTCCAGGAACTAGGAAGTTAAAAATGAGAGTGGTAAGCTATATAAGAAGCATGCTAATTTATTTCTTGTCAGTGAAGGATAATCTTTTAGTGATATTAACTTAAAAGCATAGACAGATATAGATAAACAGCCTATCCTAAGATACACAGAATCAAATGAGTTTGAAGAGTATAGCAATCTGTAGCAATAGAATCAGGATGGCACCTACAATTAGTAACAGAATTGACCCAAATGCCTGGTCATCCTAAAAGAGGGTCTTAGAAACCTGAAACCTCAACGTTATAAGGTGCTACTGTTTGTAATAATGATAATCATTAATCATAGTGTAATGGTGATAAAACAAAATAAGCAGTGCAGGGGATCACTGAGAACCTCAGTATCGTAGTCTAAAGGAAGCTCAGACAGGACAATGCATTATGAGGTAGTTCAAAATGTGAGGCAATGAGAGAGAAAGACAATGATAAAAACAATGACTATGACTCCCAGTACAATAGTGGCAGCAATGCTTTAAAGTAGTACTCCTCAAAATAATGACATGCACAAAAATCACCTGGGGATTCTGTTAAAATGTAGCTTTTCATTCAGTACATTTGGGTCAGACCCGAAAACACTGTATTTCTAACAAGTTCCATTTGAAGCCAGTGCTGCTGTTCCAAGAACCACACTTTGAGTGTCAAGAGTCTATTTGTCAACAGAAGCATTTCCATATAATTATAGGGCATCTAATAAATGAAAAACAAATATTCATGATTGAAAGCCTCTTCCTCTGACACACACACAAATACACACAATTACACACATACACACAACCCTCATACTCACACATACATTTTCTCTCACACACATACAACTACCTGCATGTTTTTTATCAAAATATATGATAAAAACAAACAATTGGATCAGAAAAAGAATTAAAATACTACCACATTCACCCAGTGAACTGAAATTGGTAATTTATACCAGAATGAGACCTGACCTGTTTGGAAAATACACAGGTTAAATGGTTAACTTTCATTGTCGGTAGCAGTATATATTATATTCATATTTTTATGAGTAACAAAAATGTTTTGTTTCTGGTGTACTTTTATTTGGATGGTGGATTCACAATATTGAGTTTTAGTCATGGGAGAGAACACATACCTTTTGACCTGTTACTCAAATGACTTCCCAACTAAAGACTTTTATATAAACAGTTCTAGACTGATTATAGCTTGCAAGGTTGATGTCTACGAAGAATTCTGCCTTTTTTCTACCAGTTAAAATAAATAATTTAAACTTAAGTTTTCTCCTGTGTTTAGAATCTAGAAGGAAATTAATCAAGCTGAGATGAATAAAGAGAAACGTGGTTTAGAGAAATAAGATAACCTATCTAAAAGGCTTGGAAATGAGTTATACAATACTAAAAGAACATTTTTTGATTGAGCTTTGAGCCAAAAAGTATTATTAACTTGATTAATGTACACCAATTATTGTTTTCAGAAGCATCCAAGACACATTTTTTAGCTCTACATGAAATGCAAAAATAAATATAATAAAAATAGTAAGCTTGATGGTAGTTAGAAAGAATTAAAGAGTTAACTACTTAAGCATTAGAGTCTTTCAACAGTGAAACAGGCTATGCATGGTACTCACATTTTCTCCAGTTATAAAAACATAAACCATATTAAGTTTATATCGGAAAGAACATTTTATGATAAAGATTCAAAGGAACAGAAGAAAACTTGGGATTGCTATATAGGTAGGATTCCCACAAGAAAAGTTCCCATAAAATCCAGGCAAAGTTTATTATTAGGCAGTAACTATAATAGCCAACACAGACCCTAGCAGCTGCCATCACAGAAGCAAGCTTCCATGGAACCCTGTTCTCCCCTGTGACATTATAGACATTTCACTATTTTCTACTCCTGCATCTGTTATTGCTTCAGTCCTTGACGATCTGTACCTTCCTGTGTATAATTTTAAAAGAAACTTTTTGCAAGAATATAGTCTCACTGATTTATTTGACGAATGATGCCATCCTGCTCAAGAATAGCTGGTCACCAATTAGGCAGCCTAATAACCAGTAGCCCATGGGGCAGACACCCACCATTGACCAAATAAGCTAAGCCAAGTTGAGGAGCACAGATGGTCAACTTTCCTCAGAAGAGACTGTGGGCATAACGTCACTCAAAGCATAATAAGCTGTTCTGCAGCTTTTAGAGGACTATACTTTGAGACTGTCAAAAATAAGGCTGCCAGTACCTCTCCTGAGATCAGCCGGAGGAGCTTCACAGAGAAGAAACAGTATGACACTATTGAAATCTCTCTCAATACCTTCTCAATGATTGTGAGAAGGAGTAAGAGGTCCATATAATAAAAGAACATGTATTGAAAGGATCCCAGTGAAAGTTGTCTTTTTAATTAAGGCATAAACTTACTTCAGTGTTATAGAGAGATGCAAGCCTTGTAGGGGGCACAATCAAGCTTGACTGAAGATAACTTTTGAAGTTACTCAGAACAATCTATTACCTTGCAAACGAAATACATTAAGGTACAGAAGTTCTAATACATGTGTCTAATGGCAACCAAGAATTCATACTAAAGCCAGTTATTATTTATTTATTCTTTCAAAAAAAGATTTTATCAGAGCTTACTGTGCACAAGGAACTATGGAAAAAATACAACCCCTGCTTTCAAGTGGGTTTAGCATTTACAATCACAATCACACAAGAGTATGGGCTTCCAAGATACATGGTGTAGGTTGGAGTCTTGGCTCTGCCATTCATTAGCACTGACATTGAGAAAGTTAGCTAACCTCTCTAGTTCCTGGTCTTCTCATCTGTAAAGACAATGTTATATACTTCATGATTATTGTGAAATTAAATTAGATAGTGATTGAAGTGCTTTGTATAGAGTCTGTAACAGAGAAGGTGTTTGGTCAATGTAAGCTATTATTCATCTAGTTCACTGGGTATTCTCCTATATGTGCCATCAGTGTTAAAATTTATCCAACTTTAATAGAGATAAGTAATAGCAATAACAGTGGTGACAACAAAATAATATTTGATATATATTCACCCATTATATGAAACAGGAAAGGTAGGAAGATTGAGTGCACACTAATGTCTGGTGTTCAGGTGATATACAGTTTCCTCAAAATGCAGAGCTTATAATGCAAAACACATTGAAGACATAAAGATTAAGAGATACAGTCAAAAAGATTGCATTAGCACACAAAGAAGGGGCAATGCCTAATCTAAGAATTAAAAACAAATTTTCTATACTCATAAAAAATAATACAATTTGATTTTAGAGCAAAGGGCAATCTTTGGACTGATTTAGGTAGCAGATGGTCCTGGGTAGAGATCACACTTATTGACTGCTTGAACCTAGGCAGTTATATATAACTCTTTAAACCTCAGTTGCCATATTTATAAAATTGTAATAATAAAAATATATAGCTTATCTGGGCTTTTGGATGACTTAAATATATGTAAAATGCTTAGTACAATATCTAGCACAATTGAGCCATTCAACATCGTTTAATCAACTCTTCCTGCTCTACCCTGCTCTGAAAAAGAGAGAAATACAGCTTATTAAGAATGTCTTTTAGAAATTCTTAATGGCTTTGCACAACTGGTGCAAGTGATAAAAGTCTGGTCATCTCTTTACCTAGAGACTGTATTAGGATTTCCTGACTTGGCCACATTCTCCTCTGTGTTAGGTGGGCTGCATACACACATAAAAACATTGTATATGATTTAACAATTTAGAAAAGTATTTCCTTCCTACAACAAAATGAGTTGTCTACATTGTCTGCTAGGTGCCTTGCCTAATGACAGGGTTCAGTGATATTCTTTATTCTTTTAAGTGTCAGCAAAATAAAAAAAAATTTTTAAAAAGGAAAAAAAGATGAAACCTGCAGAAAACCCAAAATGTTAAAGTGAGAAATTTACTGAAACAGAATTGCTCCAAATTTAACGAATGAAGAGGCTAATTATGAAGGTAGAATTCTACGAGGGTAGGAGTCTTATAAATTCAACGTTACTGTGTCTTAGTTTTCAGAAATGCAAATTACCACCCACAGTTTATTGCCTACAGAAAGGATGTTAACTAGCATATTTTATCCTGCATGCAGGTTTTAAACTTCTCATAAGAGGATTTCAAAACAACATTTTCTGAACTAAATGATAAAAATTAGATAATTATGAAATTTCAAGGGCATCTAGGCAGAATTGTGAATGTAGGATTTCTAAGAACTTTTAGCTCTCCAACTTGTCTATTAAATCGTTCTTTGTTTTCTTCTAAGTGATTGAGTACGTATATACATACATATATGTTAGAATACAAACATATTAGTGCTTATTTTAGGCAAAAGAAGAGATAAGAATTAAGTAACCCATCGTGATCTCTGAGATGGTTAAATGTTGGGCAAAACATTAGAATTACTAAGATAGCATATATGAAGTCACTGGATTTCCTGTTTGGTCCATAATATATTAAATATTTCTTGAAAAAAACTGAATTAAAAATTATAGGCTGTTTGGAGAAAATAGAAGTCTTCTGTTGCAACTTTCAACAAGAACAAATGGAAACTAGCTTAGGTTTGAGCATCAGTATCAGTGAAACTGAGATCTCATTTTGATTCGGAAGTATTCTCAGAGCTTAGTTAAGAGAGAGGAACATGAGTTAAAAAGAGAATTACATGATTTCTCCTAAACTTAACCCTCACAAATATCTATGAAGGAGGAATATATGTACATACACACTAACTCTCTCTCACACATGCACACATATTTCAACTACAGACCTATTACAGTTCCAGGGACCTAGCAGAAACTCAGAAAACTTTCTGTGTTTGAAAAAATAAGTGTTACATTTGAGGACGCAGTGCGGCCAAGATTTTGAACTGGAGCCAGTAGACTTCTTGTTAGGCTATGTACAGTTTTAAAACAATGTGACCTCGGAGGACTGCATAGTTTTGCTGGAGTGCTTTGCTTTCATACGGTGGTTAGAAATGAGACCCACCTCCAGAAACCCTAGGAGTGAACACTTAAGGAAAACAATTTTGGATAAGATCTAAGTCTATTCCTTAAGATTCAATACTAACAGAGTCCTAGAGATTTATTATAAATCTTTCATAGAAATAGAGTTTCTACTTGAAGATTTACAGTGTTCACTAGTGATTACAAATAGACTTTTAAAAAATACTTTAAGTTCTGGGATACACGTACAGAATGTGCAGGTTTGTTACACTGGTATACATGTGCCATGGTGGTTTGCTGCACCCATCAACCCATCATCTACATTAGGTATTTCCCCTAATGCTATCCCTCCCCTAGCCCCCACCTCCTGATCGGCCCCAGTGTGTGATATTACCCTCCCTGTGTCATTGTATTCTCATTGTTCAACTCCCACTTATGAGTAAGAACATGCGGTGTTTGATTTTTCTGTTAGTTTGTGTTAGTTTGCTGAGAATGATGGTTTCAAGCTTCATCCATGTCCCTGCAAAGGACATGAACTCATCCTTTTTTATGGCTGCATAGTATTCCATGGTCTATCTGTGCCACATTTTCTTTATCCAGTCTATCATTGATGGGCATTTGGATTGGTTCCAGGTCTTTGGTATTGTGAACAGTACTGCAATAAACATACATGTGCATGTGCCTTTATAGAAAGATTTGTAATCCTTTGGATAGATACCCAGTAATGGGATTGCTGGGTCAAATGGTATTTCTGTTTCTAGATCCTTGAGGAATTGCCACACTGTCTTCCACAATGGTTGTTATTTTTATTGCTCTTTGATCATTTATGTTGGCATCATGCAGCTTATTTGTGTGTTAAGGATCTGGACATTTCTTTATCTAAAGGTACTATCAAATTTCCTGACAAGTAAAAATGTTCGTCTTTCTTATCACAGTGTTAATCCTAGTTGGGTGGTATACACAAGGAAGTGTCCATCACTTTAAGCACATAGTAGAAACCAGCTACATTTGAGTGATTAGAAAATCTATAAACAAATGGCTGGGCGCGGTGGCTCACACCTGTAATCCCAGCACTTTGGGAGACCAGGGCGGGTGGATCATGAGGTCAGGAGATGGAGACCATCCTGGCTAACACGGTGAAACCCCATCTCTACTAAAAATACAAAAAATTAGCCAGGCATGGTGGCACATGCCTGTAGTCCCAGCTACTAGGGAGACTGAGGCAGGAGAATGAACCCAGGAGGCAGAGGTTTCAGAGCTGAGATCGTGCCACTGCACTCCAGCCTGGGTGACAGAGCGAGACTCCATCTCAAAAAAAAAGAAAAAGAAAAAAAAAGAAAATCTAGAAACAAACACAATGTTATCTTGTGAAGGTAGCCTGCATTAATAGAGAAGCACTATTCTTTTCTCTTTCAAGATATTTGATAGAAAAACAATGGCCATTATAAATTTATTGCCGAATTACAAAGTATTTAATATAAATGTAGAGATTCCAGGGGATTCTGGACACAAATATTGATGGCTAATTTTTAAGACTGTTCTTTCAAAACAGTTTCAAGTTCACAGCAATATTAAGAGGAAGGTACAAAGATTTCCCATACACTCCCTGCCCCCACTTAGGCATAGCATCCACCATTATCAACATCCTCAAAGTTCATAGTTTGACTTAGGATTCACTTGTGATGTTTTACCTTCTATGGGTTGGCACAGATGTATCATGAAATGTACCCATCATCATAGCATCAAACAGAGTCACTACCCTCTAAATCTTCTGTGATCAACCTACCCATCCTTTCGCCACCCTTCAACCTCTGGCAACTACTCATCTTTTTACCATCTCTATAGTTTTGCCTTTTCTAGACTGTTATATTATTGGTATCATACAGTACGTAGTTTTTTTAGATTAGCTTCTTTCACCCAGTAATATCCATTTAAGTTTCCTTCATGTCTTTTCTCAGCTTGATAGGTCGCTGCTTTTAGTACCAAATACTATTTCATTGTGTGGATGTATGACAGTTTATGTATCCATTCACCTCCTGAAGCATGTCTTAGTGGATGCCAAGTTTAGTCAATTATAAGTAAAGTGCCTACAAATGTCTGTGTTCAGGTTTTGTGTGGATATAAGTTTTCAACTTCTTTGGGTAAGTACAAATGAGTGTGATTGCTAGATCTTATGGTAAAAGTATGTTTAGTTTGGTAAGAAGTCACCAAACTACCTTCTAAGGTGGCAGTGCCACTTTGGATTCCTACCAGCAATGAATGAGAGCTCCTGTTGCTACACATTCTCACCAGCATTTGGTGGTGTTAATGTTCCAGAGTTCGGCCATCTGAGGAGTGAAGGAGTGTGGGAGTGTAGTGGTAACTCATCTTAATTTGCATTTTGCTGATAACATATGATGTGCAACATCTTTTCACATGCTTATTTGCCATCTGTATATCTTCCTTGGCATGGTGTCTGTTCAGGTCTTTAGCCTATTTTAAATCAGGCTTTTTGTGTTCTTATTGTTTACTTTTAAGAGTTGTTTGCATATTTTTGATAACAGTCTGGTATTAGAGGTATATTTTGCAAATATTTTCTACAAGTGTGTGGCTTATATTCTGACTCTATTGACATGGTCTTTCACAGAGCAGAGTTTTGAATTTTAACGAAGGATAGCTTATCAATTATTTATGTCATGAATCTTGCCTTTGGTATTGTATCTAAAAAGTCATTAACATACCTAAGTTTATCTATGTTTTCTTCACATTATCTGATAGGACAATTATAGCTTTTCACTTTATATTTAGGTCTGTGGTCCATTTTGAGTTAATTTTTGTTAAGAATGTGAGGTCTGTTTATAAATTTACCTCCTCCTTTCTCTCTCCCCTTCCCCTTCCCTCCCTTCCCTCCCTCCCTCCCTTCCTTCCCCTCCTCTTCTTCCACTTCCTGATTATTATATAGAAAAGTGATTTTTGTATATTAACCTTGTATATGACAATCCTGCTATAATTGCTTATTAGTTCCACATGTTTTTAATCAATAATTTCAGATTCTTTACTTAGAAAATCATGTGAGATTTACAAATAAAGATAGTTTTATTCCCTTTCAACCTGCATGCCTTTTCTTTTTTTCCTTTTGTTTGTATTCTTGTATTTGCTATGATTCCAGTAAAATGTTGAGAGGGAGTTTTGAGAAATCATACTCTTGTCCTTGATCGTAGCAGAAAAGTTTTCAGTTTATCAAGATTAAATGTGATTTTAGCTCTAGGT
Source organism: Pan paniscus (assembly GCF_029289425.2). Lineage (NCBI taxonomy): Eukaryota > Metazoa > Chordata > Mammalia > Primates > Hominidae > Pan > Pan paniscus. The sequence goes on along the minus strand of NC_073258.2, from coordinate 41,604,652 downwards.
TTTTTGGTAGATGTTCTTTATTAAGTTGAGAAAGTTCTCAATCTATTCCTAGCTTGCTGAGAGATCATGAATGGGTGTCGGGTTTTGTCAAATGCCTTTTTAACACTTATTGATATGATCACATAATTTTTCTTTTTAGCTTGTTGATGTGGTAGATTACATTAACCACTGCTTAAATTTGAATGAGGCTTGCATATTTGAGATAAATCCCACTTGGTTATGTTGTAGATTTATTTTTTAATTTTCATGGATCGATAATAGCTATTCATATTTATGGGGTATATGTGATATTTTGATACAAGCATTCATGGATAATAATAGAACCTGAATAATTGGGATATCCATCACCTCAAATATTTATTTTGTGTGTGTGTGTTGGAAATGTTTCAAATCTCTTTGAGCTATTTTAAAATACATGATAAATTAGTATTTTTAGCTATAGTGATCCTATTGTGCTACTGAGCACTAGAACTTATTTTTTTTATCTAACTGCATGTTTGTAACCATTAATCAACCTTTTATTTTATTTATTTTTCAAGATGGAGTTTTTGCTCCTGTTGCCCAGGCTGGAGTACAAAGGCACAATCTCAGCTCACTGCAACCTCCACCTCCCAGGTTCAGGCGATTCTCCTGCCTCAGCCTCCTGAGTAGCTGGGATTACAGGTGTGCACCACCATGCCTGGCTAACTTTTGCATTTTTAGTAGACACGATTTCACCATGTTGGTCAGGCCTGTCTCGAACTCCTGACCTCAGGTGATCCACTTGCCCCGGCCTCCCAAAGTGCTGGGATTACAAGCATGAGCCACAACGCCCTGACTAATCAACCTTCCTTAATCCCTCCAACACACACTTCTCTTCCCAGCCTCTGGTAACTACCTTTCTATTTTTTACCTCCATGAGATCAATTTTTTTAGCTCTGATGTATGAGAGAATATGTGATATTTGTCTTTCTGTGCCTGGCTTATTTCACTTAACAAAATGTCTTTCAGTTCTATCCATGTTGCTGCAAATAACAAGATTTCATTCTCTTTTTAATGGCTGAATACTATTCCATTATGTATATTTATCACATTTTCTTTATCTATTCATGTTTTGATGGACACTTTGAATGATTCTGTGTCTTGGTTATTGTGAACACTGCTGAAGTAGTGGAAATGCAGATATCGCTTTGATATATGATATATATTTTTCTTCTTCTTCTTTTAATGCAGCAGTGAGATTGCTGGATCATATACTAACTAGATCCAGTTCTAGCTTTTTGAGGGATCTCCATACTGTTTTCCATAGTGGTGGCACTAATTTACATTTCCCCAAAAAGTATACAAGTGTTCTTATTTCTCTGCATCTTCACTAGCATTTATTATTTTCTATCTTTTTGATAATAGTCATTTTGACTGGAGTGAGATTATGTTCCACTGCACTTTTTTTTTTCTTTCTTTTTTTTTTTTTTGAGACGGAGTCTCACTCTGTCACCCAGGCTGGAGTGCAGTGACCCGATCTCGACTCACTGCAAGCTCCACCTCCCGGGTTCACACAATTCTTCAGCCTCAGCCTCCTGAGTAGCTGGGACTACAGGCGCCCGTCACCACACCCGGCTAATCTTTTGTATTTTTAGTAGAGAATGGGTTTCACCATGTTAACCAGGATGGTCTCGATCTCCTGACATCATGATCTGCCTGCCTCAGCCTCCCAAAGTGCTGGGATTACAGGTGTGAGCCACCGCACCCAGCCTCCACTGCACTTTTAACTTGCATTTCCCTGATGGTTAGTAATGCTAGGCATTTTTTCATATACCTGTTGGCCATTTGTATGTCCACTTTTGTGAAATGTCTTTTCAGACAATTTGCCCATTTTAAAATCAGACTAATTTTTTTGCGATTGAGTTGTTTGAGTTCCTTATATATTTTGATTATTAATTCCTTGTTAGATGGGTAGTTTGCAAATATTTTCTTTCATTCTGCAAGTTGTCTCTTCACTTTGTTGATTGTATTCTTTGTTTTCCAGAAGCTTTTTAGCTTGATGTAATTCCATTTGACAATTTTTGCTTTGGTTGGCTGTGCTTTTAAGGTCTTATTCAAGAAATCTTTGCCCACACCAATGTTCTAAAGTGTTTGCCCAATGTATGTTTTATTATAGTAGTTTATAGTTTCAGAACTTACACATAAATATTTAATCCACTTTGAGTTGCTTTTGGTGTAGATGGTGAGAGATAGGGTTTTAATTTTTTTCTGCCTATGAATATCCAGTTTTGCCTGCAGCATTTATTGAAGAGACTGACCCTTTTTCAATGTATGTTCTTCATGCTTTTGCTGAAAAATGTGTTGGTTATGAATGCATGGATTTATTTCTCAGTTCTCTATTCTGTTTTACTGGCCTATGTTTGTTTTCTTTTTTTTTTTTTTCTTGAGATGGAGTCTCGCACTGTCGCCCAGGCTGGAGTGCAGTGGCGTGATCTCAGCTAACTGCAAGCTCTGCCTCCTGGGTTCACACCATTCTCCTGCCTCAGCCTCCCAAGTAGCTGGGACTACAGGCACCCACCACTATGCCCAGCTAATTTTTTATATTTTTAGTAGAGACGGGGTTTCACTATGTTAGCCAGGATGGTCTTGAACTCCTGACCTCGTGATCCACCCGCCTCGGGCTCCCAAAGTGCTGGGATTACAGGCGTGAGCCACTGCACCTGGCCTATGTTTCTGTTTTCATGCCAGTACCATCCTGTTTACTATAATTTTATAATATATTTTGAAGTCAGATAACGTGATGCCTCCAGCTTTGTTCTTTGTGCTCAAGATTGGTTTGGCTATTTGTGGTCTTTTTTTTGGTCCTATATAAATTTTAGAATTTTGTTTCCTATTTCTGTGAAGAATATCATTGCTACATTGATAGATATTGCATTGAATATGTTAAATGCTCCAAGTAATATGGACATTTTAACAATAATAATTAGTCCATTCCATAAACCTGGAATAACTTTTCATCTTTTTGCATGTCCTGTTTCATCAGTGTTTTATAGTTTGTTTTTTTTTTTTTTTGAACTTTTAAGTTCAGGGTACATGTTTAGGTTTGTTACATAGGTAAACTTGTGTCATGGGGGTTTGTTGTACAGATTATTTCATCACCCAGGTATTATGCCTAGTACCTATTAGTTATTTTTCCTGATTCTTTCCCTACTCCTACCCTCCGCCCTCCAATAGGTGAGTGTTTTTCTCCTCTATATGTCCATGTGTTCTCATGATTTATCTCCTACTTATAATTGAGAACACTCAGTATTTGGCTTACTGTTCCCGCATTAGTTTGCTAAGGATAATGACTTCTAGCTCCACCCATGTCCCTGCCATGGACATGATGGCATTCTTTTGTGTGGTTGCATAATATTCCATGGTGTACATGTGCCATATTTTCTCTATCTGGTCTATCATTAATAGGTATTTAGGTTGATTCCATGTCTTTGCTACTGTGAATATAGCTGCAATGAACATACACATTCTGTCTTTATAACAGAATGATTTATATTCCTTTGGGTATATACCCAGTAATGGGATTGCTAGGTTGAATGGTATTTCTGTCTGTCTTCTACTATGGTTGGACTGATTTACACTTCTACCAACAGTATATATGTGTTTCTTTTTCTCCACAACCTCACCAGCATCTGTTATTTTTTGACTTTTTAATAATAGCCATTCTGACTGGTGTGAGATGGTATCTTATTGTAGTTTTGATTTGCATTTCTCTAATAATCAGTAATGTTGAGCTTTTTTTCATATGATTCTTGGCCATATGTATGTCTTCTTTTGAAAAGTGTCTGTTCTTGTCCTTTGCCCACTTTTTAATGGGGTTGTTTTTCTTGTAGACTTCTTTAAGCTCCTTACAGGTGCTGGATATTAGACTTTATAGTTTTCATTATAGGGATCTTTCACTTCCTTGGCTAAGTTTATTCTTAGGTTTTTTTTTTTTGGTAGCTATTGTAAACAGAATTGCTTTCTTGATTTCTTATGCAGATTGGTCACTCTTGGCATATAGAAATACAAATTATTTTTGTATGTTGATTTTGTATCCTGAAATTTTACTGAATTTGTTTATCACGTATAACAGTTTTTTTGGTGGAGTCTTTAGGTTTAGGTGATAAGATGTGGTGGGAGGAGAAGCATTTTGTAGTCTTATGATTATGTCTCAGCTTTTTAGTAAGCCTAACCTTTTGGACTGTGAACTTCCCATGTGTTTCTCAATTTTTTTCTTCCCTAACAGGTGGGAAAGGAGAGCTAGAGTGGGCTGGGGTTGGGTATTTTTCTTCTTCCCGGTCAGTTAGGTGCCAATAGTACTCCAGCAGTTAGGCTGTGTTTAACTAGTTTCTCCTGAATGCAGACCTGTTAGTAACAACTGAGTGCTCTGGCATATTTTAAAATGGTTCCTTTTCCTCTCCCCCTGTCAGCACCATGTGGACATTTTCCCCCAATATTTACTGTGAGAACCTGGTAGAGCTGCTTGAGATAAATCTCATTAAATTGTCCCCCCTACCACCATACCCCTACCATAAATTTATTTCTTCTGTAGTATTTAACTCTCATTTTTATTGACACTGATACTCCAGCAATTCATTAATTACAGTTCAGGTTTTCCTACCCTGGAGCTGGTTCCTGCACTTGTAAGTCTCTGCCCTATTTAAGCTGAGACTCCCTGTATTCACCTGTCTGTCTGGCTAATCTTGACAGCAGTGTTTTTTTCTGTGTCTTCACTTTTCTTATAAACTGTAAAAGAATTGTTAATTTCTCAGTCTTTTCAGTTTTGTTAGGATGTATGGACACAGTGGTGACTTTCAAGATTCTTACACTTGAATTGGAAACAGAAACTTGGTTAATTTATGGAGAAAAAAATATTGCATCATGGAGAAAAAATGCAAAGTTATGAAAAATTATTTTTTATGTTAAAAAATTATCAAATATTTTGTAGTATCAGTTTAGATTAAAAAATACAAGGAGAGGGCAGAGAGGAGAGAGAGAAAGAATGAATTATTTTTTTCTGTCCTTGAAGCAGAAGAGTTAGGCAGGATGATCAATAAATGGCAGCTGTCAATATACTTCTGCCTTGCCACTTAAGACCTGAATAAATATTCAGTACTGCTTTTCTCGTTTTCTTATTAAAGTTATGTAGTATAATTCTTGTGGTCCCAAGTCTTGGTAAAATTAGATACTCACAAATATTTTCTAGGATAACGTAAGGGGAGATGTGTTTCACTTCTTTCCATAGGGAAGGGAAAGAAAATAGCCATCATGAGATGAGAGATGCTTAGGTGGCTGAGATTTTAGGTTCAACAAGAACTTTAAGCAATGACGTGAATATGAGAATTTAGGTTCCCTAATATTTTGAAAATCTTGCCAGGTAATTTTTCACTTTTCATCAGAATTGAGATAGACAGTTTGAGACAATTTATATAAATTACAAAAGACAAGACAGTATGAGTAACATCTAGGTATATATATATGGGATGAATTTTTGTGGCTTTTTTTGAATAGCTGAACACTTGTTTTCTAATGTCGCTATTCCTTTAAAGCTATGTTGAATTTTAGATACAAGGTTCTTAAATAATTATAAAGATTTTATTAATGTGTGATGATACCAGGGGCATCAATTTTTTAATAGATATACAAACTGTCACAATTTAATTTGGAGACAGAAGTCTTGATAGTTGACTTTTACTTTCTGCCAATTCTGATATGAGAGAAATGGTCAATTGTGTAAACAAAATAATTCAACACGAAGTAAGCCTCTGTATGTTAATCCCCTACACAATGGCAGGCCATTTTCTTTTCTTTTCTCTTTTTTTTTTTTTTTTTTTTGAGACTGAGTCTCACTCTGTCGCCAGGCTGGAGTGCAGTGGCGTGATCTCAGCTCACTGCATCCTCTGCCTCCCGGGTTCAAGCGATTCTCCTGCCTCAGCCTCCCGAGTAGCTGGGACTACAGGCACACGCCACCAAGCCCAGCTAATTTTTGTATTTTTAGTAGAGACGGGATTTCACCATGTTGGCCAGGATGTTCTCGTGATCTGCCTGCCTCAGCCTCCCAAAGTGCTGGGATTACAGGTGTGAGCCACCATGCTCGGCCGCCATTTTCTAATTCTAGGATTTAAGTGGTGAATCAAACAGAGTTCTTGTCTTGATGAGCCTGCAAATTAGTGGGGAAGTATGAATCAACTACATTCATTTTGTTTTAAGTTTTGGGAAAAAATATAGTGTGAACTTAGCACATGTGAGATAAATCCAACCTAGGATGGGGTGGTGTATATTTTGGCTTAGGAATGCTGAGATATGTAGATGAAATTGAGGTGTAGTGGATGCCTTGATTCTCTGCCCAAATTCCCGTTAAGAATGAAGAAAATATTGAACCTGCTGCAAGTGCTGTCAGAAGTCAGATCTCAGTTCTCAACCCTTCCTGGAGATCTCTGCTACTGAAAAACACTACTTCATTCAAGTTTATGCCTTTTTCTGGGGGAAGCACACTGAATGAAGTATAAAGACACAGCTGTCCAAGCAAACCTAGGACACATCAAAAGGGCCATTCTAGCTGTAGATTTTCCGCTGGGGTCTGCTGAGGCCTTTGTTGGATGGCACTGCAACTAATTTTTTCCTACCCTCTCCTGATTCATTCTCTACCTTTTCATGGGTATTGATTTAAATAAATCTCTGAGTCAGAGTCTGTTTTTATGGGACAAACAGCATAATTGGAAGATTGCTAGATTTATTAAAGTATTCCAATAATAGGGATAGAAGTGTCTATCAAGATCTGGAGATGAAGGGAAATTTTTATATTAAAGAAACTGGGAATAAGGATGCTGTGGTCAGTATGGCTGGAGTAATAAGGAGAATGTTTGACACTAGGATATGAGATCCTTAAGGGAAGGTATTTTTGTCACTTAGGTTTACAGACATGAACTTCACTGCATAATTACTACCTGGAGGAAAAAAATGGGAGCATAGAGGGGTGACTTGTGGAAATCAAGGGCAACAATGCAACTGATTCATAGGATGTGGCTAGAAAGAGAAGCAAAAAACACCAGGACTGTCTCATTCTCTTCTCATTCTGTAGAAAGATTTTTCCTCTGCTTTTCAGTTCCATATGTTTGGATTTGTCTACTTCAGACTCTTCTGAATACTATATCAGTCTTGACTCTAAATTCCTAGGAAATGAACTAATACCATGTGGCTCTACTCCTAGCCCATTTAGCAGTGGCCTTGAGGAAAATGTCACATGGCATGTCATCGTTCTTACCCTTCCTCTTTCGGATGAAAGGGCTTTGGAGTTCTTGGGAAACAGAAATAATTGTGGGATTTGCCCATCTTTAAAAAATAAAATGCTTTTTAAGAAAATTTCTAATTTATAGAAAAATTTATAAGATAGCATCAATAATTCCCATATGCTCTATACCAAATTTCTCTTGTAATTAACATTTTATATTAGTATAGTATGTTTGCAACAATAAATGAACCATGATTAATAACCATTATTACCTAGAGTTCATAGTTCATTCCTATTTGCATGGTTTTTACCTATTGCTCTTTTTCTGTTCCAGGATCCCTCATTACATTTAGAAGTTATGTCTCCTTAGGTGATTCTTAATTGTGATAGTTTCTCAGACTTTTCTTGTTTTTGTTCACCTTGATGGTTTTGAGGATGACTGCTCAGGCATTTTGTAGGATGTCCTCTATTGTAATTTGTCCATTTTTATCATGAGTATAATGGGGTTACGGTTTTGTGACTATAAGCCTAAAGTTTAATTTTCATCCAATCTTAACAAGGGTACATATTGTCAAGATGATTTTTTATTGCTGATGTTGGCCTGATGTCCTGAGAATGTGTTTATCAGGTTTACTCACTATAATGTTATTCTCCTTCCCCCCAACCCCGTTATTCTTTCAATAGTGTAGTCTTTGTAAGGAAGTGATTATACATATCCCACACTTAATGTAGTGAGTTATTTTGCCCCTTCTCCTAGAAGGTAGGGTATCTACTTTAAAAAAAAAAAAAAGCTATTTGGAATTTCCTTGCACAGGGCATTCGAGTCATCTCACCAATTTATTAATGTACTAATAATGTATTGACATCAATATGGAGAGATTTACTTTATACTTTGGGTTATAATCCAAAGCTACTTATATAATTTTGCTCAAATTGTTTCAGCTTTGGCCTTTGGGAGCTCTTATCTGTTTGTTTTGAGTAATTTTAAAATTTCTGAAACACCAAGATATTCAAGGCTTATCTTACATACTTCCCACCCAACTCTTAGTATCAGATAGTTCTCTGGGGAAACCTGGTTCCTTTTATGGGAGAATGGTAAGGCAATCAAGATATGGGTGCTAAATTTAGATGTTATTGGTATTCTTTCTTTTAGGCCTTCTCAGTTGATGGAGTAATGAAGTATTTGTGTGGATATGAACCAATATATGAATAAGGAAAGAAAGAAGGAAGGAAGGGAAGAAAGGCAGGCAGGCAGCGGGAAGGTGAGAAGGAGGGAAAGAGGGAAGGAGAGAAGGAAGGAAGGAAGGAAGGAAGGAAGGTAGGTAGGTTGGTTTCTCTATGTAATCATTTGGATCTATATAAGCCAAACATGAGTTTACACTGAGGTCGCCAACTCTAATTCATTACCGCATATACTATACTATTCTAGAGCCTTCCTTTTGCTTATCTATAAAATCTCACTACAACTTGAGAAACCTCACTCTTTTTTTTTTTTTTTTTTTTTTTTGAGACAGAGTCTCGCTGTGTCGCCCAGGCTGGAGTGCAGTGGCGCGATCTTGGCTCACTGCAAGCTCCGCCTCCTGGGTTCACGCCATTCTCCTGCCTCAGCTTCCCGAGTAGCTGGGACTACAGGGGTCTGCCACCACGCCTGGCTAATTTTTTTGTATTTTTAGTAGAGATGGGGTTTCACCTTGTTAGCCAGGATGGTCTCGATCTCCTGACCTCGTGATCCACCAGTGTCAGCCTCCCAAAGTGCTGAGATTACAGGCGTGAGCCGCCGCGACCAGCCGAGAAACCTCACTCTTATTAGATGTCAATAATTTCCTTAGTTGTTCTGTTTCAATATACATGCATAACAATATCAGAATTGTTAACCACTACCCCCACAGGAAATGTTGTCAACTAGAGTACAGTGCTTATAAGCACCTTGTTTTGCTTTTAGTCTTTCTCATTTATGAAGTTACTTAGGTTAGTACCTTTTCCCACACATCATTTAGTGAGGTTGTTTCATATAATGTAACAGAGTTTTGATTATCAGTGTCTCCATTCTTTCTTGTAATCTCCTTTTCTGTTTAGCTCCTAATAATTTCACTGTACACATTTAAATTGACTTTCTTTGTTGAGACTGGGTCTTGCTCTGTTGCCCAGGCTGGAGTGCAGTGACACAATCATGGCTCTCTGCAGACTCAACCTCCCAAGCTCAAGCAATCTTCCCACCTCTCAGCCTCCCGAGTAGTTGGGACCAAAGGGGTGCGCTGCCATGTCTGGCTAATTTTTTGTATTTTCTGTAGAGACAAGATTTTGCTATGTTGCCCAGGCTTGTTGTGAACTCCTGGGCTCAAGCGATTCTCCTGCCTTGGCCTCCCAAAGTGCTAGGATTACAGGCATCAGACATCATAAGTGGCCAAGGCTCATTATTTGCATTGAATAGTTTTATGAGTTTTTACTAATATATGTTGTCATGTACTCACCATTACATAATTATACATTATAGTTTTACTGTAGTAGAACATCCCATATGCTTCATCTAGTCCACTCTCACCCTTTCTTCTATAAATTCCTGGAAACCACTGATCTTTTTTTTTTTTTTGAAACTGAGTCTTGCTCTGTCGCCCCAGGCTGGAGTGCAGTGGCACGATCTCGGCTCACTGAAAGCTCTGCTTCCCGGGTTCACGTCATTCTCCTGCCTCAGGCTCCCGAGTAGCTGGGACTACAGGCGCCCACCACCACACCTGACTAACTTTTTTGGTATTTTTAGTAGATACGGGGTTTCATTGTGTTAGCCAGGATGGTCTTGATCTCCTGGCCTCGTGATCTGCCTGCCTCGGCCTCCCAAAGTGCTGGGATTACAGGCATAAGCCACCGTGCCCAGCCACCACTGATCTTTTTATTGTCTCCACAATTTGGCCTTTCCTGGAATGTCATATAGTTGGAATCCTGTAGTATGCAGACTGTTGAGAATGGCTCATTTTATTTAGCAATAAATATTTAAGGTTTATCCATATATTTCCACAGCTTGGTTATTCATTTTATTTATTAAATTGGCATGTAATAGTTGTACATATTTACCGAATACATAGTAATATTTGATTTATATAATGTATAGTCATCAGATCAGGGTAATTAGCATATCCATCATCTTGAACACATTTCTTTTTGTTGGAAACATTTAATATCCTCTTTCTAGCTGTTTGAAACTGTACAATATATTTTTGCCAGCTCTAGTCATCCTATAATTCCATAGAACACTAGAACTTATTCTTTCTATCTAGCTGTAAGTCTACATCTTTAAACAAATCTCTATTTCCTCCTCTTTCCCTTACCCTTCTCTGCCTCTAGTATCCTCTGTTCTACTTTCTATATCTACGAGATCAACTTTTTTTAGCTTTTGCATATGAGTGAGAACATGCGGTGTTTAACTTTCTGTTCCTGGCTTATTTCACTTAACATAATGTCCTCCATGCATAGATGTACCACAGTTTGTGTAGCCATTTCCTATAGAAGGACATATTGGTTGTTTCCAGTTTTTGCCAATAATGAACAAAGCTGACATAAACATTCACATGCACACTATGTGTGGATGAAAGTTTCTAAATCAGTTGGCTAAATAACTAGAAGAATGATTGCTGGATCATATGGTATGGCAATGTTTAGCTTTATAAGAAACCGCCCAATTGTCTTCCAAAAGGGTTATATCATTTAAGCTTTCCTACCAGCAATGCATGAGAGTCTGCATTTTTCCTTATATTCACCAGCATTTGATATTGTTAGATTTTTCAGTTTTAGGCATTTTAATAGGTATGCAGTGATATATCATTGTCATTTTAATTTGAATTTCCCTCATGACAAATGATACTGAGCATCCTTTTGTATGCCTACTTGCCATCTATATGTATAATACACACACATATATATATTATACATACACAAATCATACATATATAAAATATAATTTTTTTGGTGAGGTATCTGCTCAGATCTTTTGCCCATATTTAACTGGGTTGTTTTCTAGTTATTTGTATGCCTAGAATACAATTTCTTTATCAGATTTGTGCTTTACTAATATTTTCTCCCAGCTTATTTTTCATTCTCTTAATGTTGCCTATTGCAGATAATTTTTTCTTTTTTAATTAAAAATTAGTTTTGTAAACTTTCTTAGTTTAAAATATTGAGCAGAAAGTATTCCCTCTCTACCCCTACACAGCTTTCCCCAATATTAACCTATTACATTAGTGGAGCATATGTTTATCATTGATCAACCAATACTGAGAAATTATTATTAACGTTGCTAGTCCACATTATGGTACTATTCTGTTGGTTTTGACAATTGCATAAACTCATGTATCCACCATTTCAGGGTTATAATGAATACTTTCACTAACCTACAAATGCCCTGTTCTTCACATATTCATCCCTCTTACCTGCCCATCATCAGCCACTGAACCTCTGGAAACTAATGTTTTGTAAAAACTGTCTCTATAGTTCTGTCTTGTCCAGAATGTCATATAGTGAGAGTCTTAGAGTATGTAACTTTTTCAGACTGGCTTCTTTCATTTTAGGTTTCTCCATATCTTTTCACAATTTGATGCTTACAGTCATTCTCTCTACTGCTGCCCTGTGAAGAGATGGCTTCCACTATGATTGTAAGTTTCCTGAGGCCTCCCCAGCTATGCAGAACTGTGAATAAATTAAACCTATTTTCTTTATAATTACTCAGTCTCAGGTATTCCTCCATAGCAGAGTGAGGAATATGTTACCACCAGACAAGCCTTACAAGAGCTAATGAGGAAGCACTAAATATGGAAAGACTGTTACCAGCCCCTACAAAAACACACTGAAATACACACACCAGTGACACTATAAAGCAACGACATAAATAAGTCTGCAGAATAACCAGCTAACTTAAGGATGACAAGATCAAATCTACATATATCAAAACTAACCTTAAATGTAAATGGGCTAAATGCCCCAATTAAAAGTCACAGAATGGCAAGCTGAATAAAGAACCAAAACTCATTGGTATGCACTCTTCAAGAGATCCATCTCACATGCAATGACACACATAGGCCCAAAATAAAGGAATTAAGAAAAATATCAAGCAAATGGAAAACAGAAAAAAAGCAGGGGTTCCAATCCTAATCCCTGACAAATGTATTTAAACAAACAAAAATCAGAAAAGACAAAGAAGGGTATTACATAATGGTAAAGGGTTCAAGTAAACAAGATCTAATTATCCTAAAAATATGTGCACGCAAGACAGAAGCAATCTGATTCATAAAACAAGCTCTTAGAGATCTTCGAAGAGACTTAGATTCCCACAAAATAATAGGGGTAGACTTTAACATCCCACTGACAATGTTAGACAGATCATTGAGGCAGAAAATTAACAAAGATTATCAGGACCTGAACTTATCACTGGAGCAAATGGACCTGATAGGTATCTATTGAACTTTGCATCCCAAAACAACAGAATACACATCCTTCTCATTGCTGCATGGCATATACACTAAAATCAATCACATTATTACAAGTAAAACACTCCTCAGCAAATGCAAAATAACTAAAATCATAACAGTCTCTTGGATCACAGTGCAATCAAATTAGAAATCAAGACTAAGAAATTCACTCAAAACCATACTATTACATGAAAATTGAATAATCTACTCCTGAGTGACTTTTGGGTAAATAATAAAATTAAGGCAGAAATCAAGAAGTTCTTTGAAACTAATGAGAATACACAAAATACTAGAATCTCTGGGGTGGAGCTAAGGCAGTGTTAAGAGGGAAATTTATAGCAATAAATACCCACATCAAAAAGTTAGAAAGATCTTAACAACTTAACATCACAACTTAAAAAACTAGAGAACCTAGAGCAAACAAATTTCAAAGCTAGGAGAAGACAAGAAATAACCAAAATCAGAGCTGAGCTTGGGGAGATGGAGATAAAAAAAAATCCAAAGATCAACAAATCCAGTAGCTATTTTTTGCAAAAATTAATAAAATACATAGACCACTAGCTAGACTAATAAAGAAGAAAAGAGTGATTTAAGTCATTGCAATCAGAAATGACAAGGAGGATATGACCACTGACCCCTCAGAAAACAATCATCAGAAAATACTCTAACACTTCTATGCATATAAACTAGAAAATCTAGAAGAAATGGATAAATTCCTGGACACATACACCCTCCCAAGACTGAACAAGGAAGAAATAGAATCCTTGAACTGACCAATAATGAGCTATGAAATTGAGGCAGTAATAAATAGCCTACCAACCAAAAAAAGTCCAGAACCAGAGGGATTCACAGCTGAATTCTACCAGATGTACAAAACAAAACAAAACCAAAAAAACAGCCTGTACCATTTCTACAGAAACAATTCCAAAAAATTGAGGAGGAGGCACCCCTCTCTAACTCCTTCTACAAGGACAGCATCATCCTGACATGAAAACCTGGTAGAGATACCACAAAAAGAAAACTTTAAGCCAGTATTCTTGATGAACATCAGTGCAAAAATCCTCAACAAAATACATGCAAACTGAATGCAGCAGCTTATCAAAAAGCTTATCTACCATAATCAAGTAGGGTTTATCCCTGGGATACAAGGTTGGTTCAACATATGCAAATCAATAAATGTGAGTCATCACTTAAACAGAACTAAAGACAAAAACCACATGATTATCTCAACAGATGCAGAAAAGGCTTTGGATAAAATTCAATATATCCATTCACATAAAAAACTCTCAATAAACTAGGTATTGGAGGAACACACCTCAGAATAATAAAAGCCATCTATGACAAACCCACAGCCAACATCATACTGAATGGGCAAAATCTAGAAGTATTCCCCTTGAAAACTGGCACAAGACAAGAATCCCCTCTCTCACCACTTCTATTCAACATAGTACGTGGAAGTCCTAGACAGGGCAATCAGACAAGACAAAGAAATAAGGGGTATACAAATATGGAGAGGGCAAGCCAAACTATCCCTTTTTGCAGATAACATAATCATATATCTAGAAAAACCCATTGTCTCATCCCAAAAGCTTCTTAAGCTGATAAAAAAACTTAAGCAAAGTTTCAGGATACAAAATCAATGTGCAAAAATCACCATCAGTCTCCTCCAAAGGAACGCAGCTCCTCACCAGCAACAGAACAAAGTTGGATGGAGAATGACTTTGACGAGTTGAGAGAAGAAGGCTTCAGATGATCAAACTACTCCAAGCTAAAGGAAGAAGTTCGAACCCATGGCAAAGAAGTTAAAAACCTTGAAAAAAAAATTAGACGAATGGCTAACTAGAATAACCAATGCAGAGAAGTCCTTAAAGGACCTGATGGAGCTGAAAACCAAGGCACGAGAACTGCGTGATGAATGCATAAGCCTCAGTAGCCGATTCGATCAACGGGAAGAAAGGGTATCAGTGATGGAAGATCAAATGAATGAAATGAAGCGAGAAGAGAAGTTTAGAGAAAAAAGAATAAAAAGAAATGAACAAAGCCTCCAAGAAATATGGGACTATGTGAAAAGACCAAATCTATGTCTGACTGTTGTACCTGCAACTGACGGGGAGAATGGAACCAAGTTGGAAAACACTGCAAGATATTATCCAGGAAAACATCCCCAATCTAGCAAGGCAGGCCAACATTCAAATTCAGGAAATACAGAGAATGCCACAAAGATACTCCTGGAGAAGAGCAACTCCAAGACACATAATTGTCAGATTCACCAAAGTTGAAATGAAGGAAAAAATGTTAAGGGCAGCCAGAGAGAAAGGTTGGGTTACCCACAAAAGGAAGCCCATCAGACTAACAGCTGATCTCTCGGCAGAAACTCTACAAGCCAGAAGAGAGTGGGGGCCAATATTCAACATTCTTAAAGAAAAGAATTTTCAACCCAGAATTTCACATCCAGCCAAACTAAGCTTCATAAGTGAAGGAGAAATAAAATCCTTTACAGAGAAGCAAATGCTGAGAGATTTTGTCACCACCAGGCCTGCCCTAAAAGAGCTCCTGAAGGAAGTGATAAACATGGAAAGGAACAACCAGTACCAGCCACTGCAAAAACATGGCAAATTGTAAAGACCATCGAGGCTAGGAAGAAACTGCATCAACTAACGAGCAAAATAACCAGCTAATATCATAATGGCAGGATCATATTCACACATAACAATATTAACTTTAAATATAAATGGGGTAAATGCTCCAATTGAAAGACACCGACTGGCAAATTGGATAAAGAGTCAAGACCCATCAGTGTGCTGTATTCAGGAAACCCATCTCATGTGCAGAGACACACATAGGCTCAAAATAAAGGGATGGAGGAAGATCTACCAAGAAAATGGAAAACAAAAAAAGGCAGGGGTTGCAATTCTAGTCTCTGATAAAACAGACTTTAAACCAACACAGATCAAAAGAGACAAAGAAGGCCATTACATAATGGTAAAGGGATCAATTCAACAAGAAGAGCTAACTATCCTAAATATATATGCACCCAATACAGGAGCACCCAGATTCATAAAGCAAGTGCTTAGAGACCTAGAAAGAGACTTAGACTCCCACACAATAATAATGGCAGACGTTAACACCCCACTGTCAACATTAGACAGATAGACAGAAAGTTAACAAGGATATCCAGGAATTGAACTCAGCTCTGCACCAAGCAGACCTAATAGACATCTACAGAACTCTCCACCCCAAATCAACAGAATATACATTCTTCTCAGCACCACACCACACTTATACCAAAATTGACCACATAGTTGGAAGTAAATCACTCCTCAGCAAATGTAAAATAACAGAAATTATAACAAACTATCTCTCAGACCACAGTGCAATCAAATTATAACTCAGGATTAAGAAACTCACTCAAAACTGCTCAACTACATGGAAACTGAACAACCTGCTCCTGAATGACTACTGGGTACATAATGAAATGAAGGCAGACATAGAGATGTTCTTTCTAACCATTGAGAACAAAGACACAACATACCAGAATCTCTGGGACACATTCAAAGCAGTGTGTAGAGGAAAATGTATAGCACTAAATGTCCACAAGAGAAAGCAGGAAAGATCTAAAATTGACACCCTAACATCACCATTAAAAGAACTAGAGAAGCAAGAGCAAACACATTCAAAATCTAGCAAAAGGCAAGAAATAACTAAGATGAGAGCAGAACAGAAGGAAATAGAGACACAAAAAACCCTTCAAAAAATCAATGAATCCAGGATCTGGTTTTTTGAAAAGATCAACAAAATTGATAGACTGCTAGCAAGACTAATAATGAAGAAAAGAGAGAAGAATAAAATAGATGCAATAAAAAGTGATAAAGGGGATATCACCACCTCACCACCGATCCCACAGAAATACAAACTACCATCAGAGAATACTACAAACACCTCTACACAAATAAACTAGAAAATCTAGAAGAAATGGATAAATTCCTTGACACATACACCCTCCCAAGACTAAACCAGGAAGAAACTGAATCCCTGAATAGACCAATAACAGACTCTGAAATTGAGGCAATAATTAATAGACTACCAACCAAAAAAAGTCCAGGACCAGATGGATTCACAGGCGAATTCTACCAGAGGTACAAGGAGGAGCTGGTACCATTCCTTCTGAAACTATTCCAATCAACAGAAAAAGAAGGAATCCTCCCTAACTCATTTTATGAGGCCAGCATCATCCTGATACCAAAGCCTGGCAGAGACACAAACAAAAAAGAGAATTTTAGATCAATATCCCTGATGAATATCAATACAAAAATCCTCAATAAAACACTGGCAAACTGAATCCAGCAGCACATCAAAAGGCTTATCCACCATGGTCAAATGGGCTTCATCCCTGGGATGCAAGGCTGGTTCAACATACTCAAATCAGTAAACATAATCCAGCATATAAACGGAACCAATGACAAAAAACCATATGATTATCTCAATAGATGCAGAAAAGGCCTTTGACAAAATTCAACAGCCCTTCGTGCTAAAACTCTCAATAAATTAGGTATTGATGGGATGTATCTCAAAATAATAAGAGCTATCTATGACATACCCACAGCCAATATCACACTGAATGGGCAAAAACTGGAAGCATTCCCTTTGAAAACTGGCACAAGACAGGGATGCCCTCTCTCATCACTCCTATTCAACATAGTGTTGGAACTTCTGGCCAGGGCAATCAGGCAGGAGAAGGAAATAAAGGGTATTCAATTAGGAAAAGAGGAAGTCAAATTGTCCCTGTTTACAGATGACATGATTGTATATCTAGAAAACCCCATTGCCTCAGCCCAAAATCTCCTTAAGCTATAGGCAACTTCAGCAAAGTCTCAGGATACAAAATCAATGTACAAAAATCACAAGCATTCTTACACACCAGTAACAGACAAACAGAGAGCCAAATCATGAGTGAACTCCCATTCACAATTGCTTCAAAGAGAATAAAATACCTAGGAATCCAACTTACAAGGGATGTGAAGGACCTCTTCAACGAGAACTACAAACCACTGCTCAACGAAATAAAAGAGGATACAAACAAATGGAAGAACATTCCATGCTCATGGGTAGGAAGAATCAATATTGTGAAAATGGCCATACTTCCCAACGTAATTTATAGATTCAATGCCATCCCTATCAAACTGCCAATGACTTTCTTCACAGAATTGGAAAAAACTACTTTAAAGTTCATATGGAACCAAAAAAGAGCCTGCATTGCCAAGTCAATCTTAAGCCAAAAGAACAAAGCTGGAGGCATCACTCTACCAGACTTCAAACTATACTACAAGGCTACAGTAACCAAAACAGCATGGTACTGGTACCAAAACAGAGATATAGACCAATGGAACAGAACAGAGCCCTCAGAAATAATGCCACATATCTATGACTATCTGATCTTTGACACACCTGACAAAAACAAGAAATTGGGAAAGGATGCCCTATTTAATAAATGGTGCTGGGAAAACTGGCTAGCCATATGTAGAAAGCTGAAACTGGATCCCTTCTTTACACCTTATACAAAAATTAGTTCAAGATGGATTAAAGACTTAAATGTTAGACCTAAAACCATAAAAACCCTAGAAGAAAACCTAGCCAATACCATTCAGGACATAGGCATGGGCAAGGACTTCATGTCTAAAACACCAAAAGCAATGGCAACAAAAGCCAAAATTGACAAATGGGATCTAATTAAGCTAAAGAGCTTCTGCACAGCAAAAGAAACTACCATCAGAGTGAACAGGCAACCCACAGAATGGGAAAAAATTTTTACAATCTACTCATCTGACAAAGGGCTAATATCGAGAATCTACAATGAACTCAAACAAATTTACAAGAAAAAAACAAACAACCCCATCAACAAGTGGGTGAAGGACATGAACAGACACTTCTCAAAAGAAGACATTTATGCAGCCAAAAGACATATGAAAAAATACTCATCATCACTGGCCATCAGAGAAACGCAAATCAAAACCACAATGAGATACCATCTCACACCAGTTAGAATGGTGATCATTAAAAAATCAGGAAACAACAGGTGCTGGAGAGGATGTGGAGAAATAGGAACACTTTTACACTGTTGGTGGGACTGTAAACTAGTTCAAGCATTGTGGAAGTCAGTGTGGTGATTCCTCAGGGATCTAGAACTGGAAATACCATTTGACCCAGCCATCCCATTACTGGGTATATACCCAAAGGATTATAAATCATGCTGCTATAAAGACACATGTACACATATGTTTATTGCGGCACTATTCACAATAGTAAAGACTTGGAACCAACCCAAATGTTCAACAATGATAGACTGGATTAAGAAAATGTGGCACATATACACCATGGAATACTATGCAGCCATAAAAAGTGATGAGTTCATGTCCTTTGTAGGGACATGGATGAAGCTGGAAACCATTATTCTCAGCAAACTATCGCAAGGACAAAAAACCAAACACAGCATGTTCTCACTCATAGGTGGGAATTGAACAATGAGAACACATGGACACAAGAAGGGGAACATCACACACCGGGGACTGTTGTGGGGTGAGGGGAGGGGGGAGGGATAGCATTAGGAGATATACCTAATGTTAAATGACGAGTTAATGGGTGTAGCACACCAACATGGCACATGTATACATATGTAATTAATCTGCACTTTGTGCACATGTACCCTAAAACTTAGAGTATAATAATAATAATAATAAAAGGAGTAAAACCAACAGCCAAATCAGGAACAAAATCCCATTCACAATTGTCACAAAAAGAATAAAATACCAAGGAATATAGCTAACTAGGGAGGTGAAATATCTCTACAAGGAGGACTACAAATCACTGTTTAAAGAAATCAGTGATGACATAAACAAATGGAAAAACACTCTATGCTCATGGATAGGAAGAATCAATATTGTTAAAGTGGCCATACTGCCCAAAGAAATTAATAGAATTAATGCTATTCCTATTAAACTACCACTGAGATTCTTCACAGAACTAGAAAAAATCGATTTTAAAATTCAAATGTAACCAAAAAAAAGTCCAAATAACCAAGGCAATTCTAAGCAAAAATAACAAGGCTGGAAACATCACATTACCCAACTTCAAACTATACTAAAGGCTTACAGTAACCAAACAGCATGGTACTGGTACAAAAACATATACATAAACCAATGGAACAGAATAGAGAACCCAGACATAAGGCCACACACCTGCAACTATCTTATATTTGACAAAACTGACAAAAACAAGCAATGGGAAAAAGACTCCTTATTCAATAAATGGTGCTGGGATAACTGGCTAGCCATATGCAGGATTGAAATTGGACCCCTTCCTTACCTCATATACAGAAATTAACTCAAGATGAATTAAAGACTTAAATGTAAAACCCCAAACTATAAAAACCCTGGAAGACAACCAAGGCAATACCATTCAGGACATAGGCATGGGCAAAGATTTAATGATGAAGATGCCCAAAGCAATTGCAACAAAAGCAAAAATTGACACATGGGATCTAACTAAAGAGTTGCACAGCAACAAACAAACAAAAACTATCAACACAGCAAACAGACAACCTACAGAATGGGAGAACATGTTTGCAAATTATGCATCCAACAAAGGTCTAATATCCAGCATCTATAAGGAACTTAAATTTACAAGAAAACCAACCCCATTAAAAAGTGGGCAAAGGACATGAACAGACACTTCTCAACAGAAGTCATACATGTGGCCAACAAGCACATAAAAACAAGCTAAACATGATCATTAGAGAAATGCAAATCAAAACTAAAGTGAGATACCATCTCACACCAGTCAAAATGTCTCTTATTAAAAAGTCAAGTCTGGGCACGGTGGCTCACGCCTGTATTCCCAGCACTTTGGGAGGCTGAGGCAGGCGGATCATGACGTCAGGAGATCGAGACCATCCTGGCTAACACGGTGAAACCCTGTCTCTGCTAAAAATAAAAAAAAATTAGCCGGGTGTGGTGGCTGGCACCTGTAGTCCCAGCTACTTGAGAGGCTGAGGCAGAAGAATGGCATGAACCTGGGAGGTGGAGCTTGCTAGTGAGCCGAGACTGTTTCACTGCACTCCAGCCTGGGCGACAGAGTAAGATTCCATCTCAAAAAAAAAAAAAAAAAAAAAAAAGTCAAAAAATAGGCCAGGCACGGTGGCTCACACCTGTAATCCCAGCACTTTGGAAGGCTGAGGTGGGCGGATCACGAGGTCAGGAGATCGAGACCATCCTGGCTAACACGGTGAAACCCCGTCTCTACTAAACAAAATACAAAAAATTAGCCAGGCGTGGTGGCAGGCACCTGTAGTCCCAGCTACTCAGGAGGCTGAGGCAGGAGAATGGCGTGAACCCAGGAGGCAGAGCTTGCAGTGAGCCAAGATCGCACCACTGCACTCCAGCCTGGGCAACAGAGCAAGACTCTGTCTCAAAATAAATAAATAAATAAAAAATAACAGATGCTGGCAAGGTTGTGGAGGAAAAGGAATGCTTACACATTGTTGGTGGGAGCATAAAATAGTTTAACCATTGTGGAAGACAGTGTGGCAATTCCTCAAAGACCTAAAGACAGAAATACCATTCGACCAGCAATCCCAATACAGAGTATACACCCAAAAGAATATATATCATCCCATTATAAAGACACATGCATGTGTATGTTCATTACAGCACTATTCAAAATAGCAAAGACATGGAGTCTACCTAAATGCCCATCAATAATAGACTGGATGAATAAAATGTGGTACATATACACTGTGGAATACTGTGCAGCCATAAAAATGAGATCACATCATTGTAGGGACACGGGTGGATCTAGAGGCCATTATCCTCAGCAAACTAATGCCAGAACAGAAAACCAAATATCACATGTTGTCACTTATAAGCGGTAAATAATCAGAACACATGAACACATAGAGGGGAACAACACACACTGGGGCCTAATGGAGAGTGGAGGGTTGAAGGAGGAAGAGGATCAGAAAAAAACAACTAATGAGTATTAGGCTTAATACCTGTATGACGAAATAATCTGTACAACAAATCTGCATGACACAAGTTTACCTATGTAACGAACCTGCACATGTACCCCTGAACTTAAAAGTCAAAGAAAATAAGTATTAGTTAGAAAAAATCCTTCAGTAAAAAGGAATAATCAAGTTAATTGTATCAGTAATGAAGAAAATATTAAGTGTTATAACTCTTGCTTCTAACCTATCCAAATCTTCTAAAACTTATCTATGTATACTGTGTTTACCTTCTTGGTTCCATATTGAGCTGTATCTGAGCTCTCGACTATAATTAATCCAAATGGAAATATGCTTGTGCATCATGCTTCTCAAAGATACAGCATAAAAAGAGGAAGTAGGCCAGGTGCGGTGGCTCACGCCTGTAATCCCAGCACTTTGGGATGCCAAGGCGGGCAGATCACAAGGTCAGGAGATCGAGACCATCCTGGCTAACATGGTGAAACCCCATCTCTACTAAAAATACAAAAAATTAGCCAGGTGTGGTGGCAGGCGACTGTTGTCCCAGCTACTCCGGAGGCTGAGGCGGGAGAATGGCGTGAACCCCGGGAGGCGGAGCTTGCAGTGAGCAGAGATTGCGCCACTGCAGTCCAGCCTGGGGGAGAGAGCGAGACTCTGTCTCAAAAAAAAAAAAAAAGAGAAAGTAAAATATTTCAATAACTTGTCTATAGTTTACATGTTGAAATTATAATATTTTGGATATACTCAGTTAAAATATAGTTAAAAGAAGAAACAGACAAAATTAATTTACTTTAAAAATGTGCTATTAAAAATCTAAATTTATATATGTTGTTTGCATTGTATTTCTAATGAAGAGCAAGCACCGGTTAGTACCAAAACTTGATTTTAATGTCTTGAAGTTAGGGAACCTAAAGAATTTGAGGAATAATCAAAAGCAGTTGGTAAATGGTTTGAAACTGTGGTTTCATAGGTCTACCAAATCAAATGTTTGAACATTAACACAAGTTGCTGAGACAGAGTCAGGAAAAAGGGTAACTGGAAATGAGGGAGGTCAATGAATGAGAATGTTGGATGATTTATTTATTTGATATATGAAGACTTGAAAAATTATAAGAGTTGAGGAAACATAGGAACGAGGATATAAAGCTTTTATAAATGTGGGGAGTGATCGAATATCAATAAAGGAAAGCAACAAATAGAATGATTCTGTGTGTATATGTATGTTTGTGTTCAATAACATTTAGCCTGAGCAAGGTGGCTCAAACCTATAGTCCCAGCACTTTGGGAGGCCAAATCAGGAGGATCGCTTGAGTCCAGGAGTTCAAGACCAGCCTAGGCAGCAAAGTGAGATCTCATCTCAAAAAAAAATTTGAAATTAGGTGTGCACGGTGATGTTGCTCTGTAGTCCCAGCTACTCAGGAGGCTGAGGTTGGAAAATTGCTTGAGTCCCAGAGGTTGAGGCAGCAGGGAGCCATGATCATGCTACTGCACTGGGTGCCTGGGTGACAGAGCAAGACCCTGTCTCAAAAAAATTAAATATTTATAGGTGGCTATAGGTATGTATATATCAAAGTGTGTATAGACAGATCTATCTATCTATCTATCTATCTATCTATCTATCTATCTATCTATCTAGAGAGACAGTCAGTGTCATGAGGCTCAAAGTGACAAAGACTATAAGAGGAGGAATAATGTTTTGAAAGGGACACAAATCCTAGCTTCAAGCTCTATGGTACACAGTGTTTGATGAAACACAAACAAGTGTTAGCTTGAAAGAACAATGGGAAAAGTAGTATCCTAGGGTACCAACCATATTTCAATTTAAAAAATAAAGGGTAAAGGGCATACATTCTCAGAAGATATTAAGAAAATTGCCACCAATAGTGAAGATGATCACAAAGTTCCAGTGGAAGAGAAAGGAATTGGATCTAAGTGGAAGATGTGTAGAAAATTATAGAAGTGAGTAACTGAATCTTGTTTGATAATGGGAAGAATCTGACTTCTGGCAGTGACTGAGGTAAGCAGGAAAATAGGAATGGGACTAATATAGAGTGTCTTGAAAAAGTTACAAATATGCTACTGCAAGCGATGCTGCTCTAGCATATTGGTAATATTGAGTTAAAGGCACTGGAGAAACAGCAGATGCAACAGGATCACTCTAACTTTCATTCCATTTCTTAAAAGTAGGAGATGGAATTTTGGTGTGAAAGATACCCTTCCTAGACTAGAAAAAAAGTATTATTCTGATCAAAAAGAATGAAGAGTTGACGTGAGGGAAATCTGTAGAAACATTGTTAGACTAACATTTATCTTTTTAGCCACTTCTTTACTCAATTAACTACTCTAGTCCAAACCCCTTAGCCTTATCACATATTCACAAGTTACCACTCTTTGTCTAATTCAGGAAGTGCTCAACTCTGTGTCTTTGGGTCCTCACTTTTAAATGAAAGCTCTGTGACATAAAAAGCATGTGTCAAATACATTTGTATGTTTTTTCTCTTGATTTGTGTTATACCAATTCAATTCTATGGCCAAGCCCCAAAAAACCCTAAAGCAGGTAGAGGTATAAATTTCCTCCTTTACTGTCTTTATGTGAAAAGTAAGCCATAAGACCCTGTGGTTCAATAAACTTTCCTTAGTGGTGTGATGTACTATGGGGCAGTATATCTCAAGATTGTAGGTTTTAAGAAGGCAACCT
Source organism: Pan paniscus (assembly GCF_029289425.2). Lineage (NCBI taxonomy): Eukaryota > Metazoa > Chordata > Mammalia > Primates > Hominidae > Pan > Pan paniscus. The sequence goes on along the minus strand of NC_073258.2, from coordinate 41,580,251 downwards.
TTGGAGTTTGGGTCTCAGATAAAAACGCTGACTTACATGTAATATATTTTTTGTCAATTACTACTCTCAAGACTGATTCCTCAAGAAGGGAATATTGCATAATGTTTATACTACTGGTTGTAGACTCAGACACATGTGGTTTTAAATCATGATTTTGTTGTTGTCTTGTTTTTTTTTTTCTTGTTACTAGCTATACAGTCTTGAAGAAGTTACTTGAGCTCTCCAAGTCTCGTTTTTCTCCTTAAAAAGAATGAAGGTATTACTGTAGGATGGCTACAGCTAAAAATAATATGTTAATATGTTATATAGTTTCAAAAAGCTAGAAAGAGGATAGTGACTATTTTAAACAAAAAGTAATGATAAATTTCTGAGATGATGGGCATGGGAAATACCCTGATCTGATTACTACACATTACATGTGTCAAAACATCACTATGTACCCTATGAATATGTACAATCATTTGTCAATTAAGAAATTAAATTTAAAAAAAGAGAAAATGTCAGCCTACAAAAATGGAGGTATTAATAGTATGCCTTTCATGGGGTCCTTGTGAAAATTAAGCTAATTCATAAAAAGCAGTACTTAGCAAAGTGTCTGGCACAATAAAAGGAAACAGTAGAATGAGGACTATTATTATTACTGTCTCTTTAAACTCAAATGAGCTAATTCTGAATTATCTTATCCATTTTCAACCTTTGTCATTCCAGACTTTAAAAGTGCATTGATTTTCCTTTCTTTTCTTTCTTCTTCTTATTTTTTCTATTAGGGAAGAATATTATGGAGAAAGTAATTTAGTCTCTCCATTAGCCCCCAGGAGGCCTATACTTAATATGTGTCTTTCTGCCAACAGGAAAATTATTCATTCTGAATCTATCACATATCATCTTTCCCACAATTTGCCTGACTGTATCTTCCTATTTTTTTTTTTTTTTGATAACTGTGTGAAGACTTGTGGCTCCTTTCTTCATTATCATATGTTGTAGCTGAAAGTAAATTCAGGATAATCTGTACACTGGAAATGATTTAAGAATTTTAGAAATGAACATTATCTATTGGTGAGTCAATTATAAATCAAATATTTAGAGAGAGAGAAAAACATATCTAATGAAACTAAGACATCTGCTGCTTTAAACTGACAAGGATTTAAGTGAATTTATCAGTTACAAGTTTCTTTGTAAAAAATCAGTGACTCCTTATCAGTCTTCCCTAGACTAAATTTGGTATTACTAAACATGATTGATGCTATTTAAATATTCTACATCTCTGTAGCTCATGGTTGGCTTTATTTGATTATAGAATATTATAACAAAACAACTTTAATTATAGCTTGGGTTTTTATTCCTTTTTGCAATTTGAATTTTATTTTTCAAGTGATTTGCTTAAATTATTGGTAACACTAATAAAGTTGCCTTGGTGTGTCATTTTCTTACAGGCTGAACAAAGTGCTTAAAACCTTAATTATCTAGCTTTTACTTTCTTTGAAGATCTTATGTCTAGCAGTGCAAGTCTGTTGTGTGTTAATTACTGTATACTTGCTGAAATATTTTCAAAATCTCTTTTTAAATTTTAAGAACTGGATTTCCTACTACCAAAATGCAGTACACAGTTGAAAAAGTAATATTAGACTCAAAGCCATTTGTGATAACACTGTTAGAATTGAAGTAAATGATCTGAAGCTAGCAAAAGTTTAGTTCTAGCTTAATCTTTTCATTTCAACTTCTGATAATACTCTCTTTGCCATTTTACTGGAGTTTTAGGGTGTTCTGAATTCCTCTTTCCCTTTTACTCAGAAGTATAGAGTTTTCTGTAAAGCTGTTTAGTAAACTAATTAAACAACTTAACGAGATATAAGCTTGGCAGGTAAGATAGCCTGGGATAAGTATAGGACCGAAGGGAGAAAATACCTGGGTTTTTGCTCTTTGCCAGCCATATAATCTTGAGTAATTTGCATAACCTGTTTTGAGCCCAGATTTTTGTTCATTTGTTTGCTTAATATACTAAATGGGATTATAAATCAAACTTCAAATAATTCTTGTGAGAGACAAAAATAAATCAAATGTGAAGCACAATACCTCATAAAAAATAGATGTCCAATACACTGCAGAACCTTTTTCATTAACCCATTTGTCCTACATAGTGCCTAATTTTAGATTTTATCTTCATGAAAGATGTCTATTGTACTGAATTATATTGATAAGTTTATAAAAGGTTCAAACATACACTACAAGCTGCTGAAAATAATCCCACATTTCATCACTGTAACAGACCAGAGACATATATAAATCACTGGGTCATTGAAAATCTTAAAACTTTAATATACCTGGAGTCATTAGGAATTGTGTTGCCTAAAACTCTAGTTGTGGATTTGGGAAGATTATTCTGGCATTTCTGAATGTTTTTCTGAACAAAGTTCTCTTATAGTGTTTCCATCTGGGTCAGAAAAATGTATTTACATTTCAGAATGGTAAAGTTTCCCTCTTTTCTCTAGAGATTTGCTCACATCCCAGAGTAATAAATAATGTATTCTTTCAGGCAAACATAAAGAAGGTGTGTCAGCAATTCCTTCCAAAGCTGAGTGTTCCTCAGCTGTGAAGCAGAAACAGTGCAGCATCCCTTTAGATAATCTCTGTATCACCTCTTAATGACACTTGAGGAGCAAGGGGAACCATGCAACAAGAAGCTTTTGCTTTATGTTGTGCTATGGGTAATAAGTTATCTAAATCAATTTATGCAAACTGTATTTTTTCCAACAAAAGTTAGGGAAGTGTGGCAAGTCAGTCTAGTGGTTACTGTGATGCTTGGCTATTACTTGACTGCTTGACTTTTTTTTGAGATGGAGTTTTGCTCTGTTGCCCGGGCTGGAGTGCAGTGGCACCATCTCAGCTCACTGCAACCTCCACCTCCTGGGTTCAAGTGATTTTTCTGCCTCAGCCTCCTGAGTAGCTGGGATTACAGGTGCACACCACCAAGCCCAGCTATTTCTTTTTTTTTTTTTGTATTTTTAGTAGAGACAGGATTTCACGATGTTGGTCAGGCTGGTGTCAAACTCCTGACCTTCTGATCTGCCTGCTTTGGTCTCCCAAAGTGCTGGGATTACAGGTGTGAGCCACCACGCCTGCCTGACTGCTTGGTTTGACATGAATTAGGTGATTTCTCAGGAGCTTTTTGAGTATGGTCAGTGTGAGGCATTTCCTCCAAAGATTGGGGCTGAACACCAATTTCTGATTTTAGAATTTTTGTTCCAAATTATCTTTGTCATAATACATCTAAGTTATGTTTTGGCATATGAGTAGTTTACCTTAAAGACAAAATCCACAAATGTGTAAAATGGGCCCAATTGTCCCAGAGAACTGATGTTTATGTCTCCTTTTAAATAAACATTCAAATTGACCTTCCCAGTTTCAAAACTTGAAAAAGTTACACTTGTATTATCTGAGTTCCTTTCTCAGGAAACGGACCCTCAGGACTCCCAGAGAATATCAGGGATCTCAAACTAACCAGATCACTACATCTGGACAATGGGATGCTGAACCATTCACCCATGATGATTGCCTAACCAATCACTAACTTCCTTTTGACCAACTACTTTTTCTTACCCCTTACCAATTCCTGTTTTTTCATACCTGCTTACATTTCTGCTATATAAACCTTTAATTTTACTTGGTTGAAAATACGTATTTGAAACCAATCTCCCATCTCCTTGACTTTGGCACCCAAATAAAGCCTTCTTTCCTGGCACTACCCATTGTCTCAGCAATGGGCTTTCTGTGCTGCAAGTAAAGGGACCTATATAGAACCCCTAGTGTTTCAGTTACAAGTGTACAGATAAATTCACATTCCAATAGCGGGAGAGAGATAAAACAATTCGGATTGCAATTACAGTTCTGCCTTTTTAATCTTGGGCCTCACTTACTGTCTATATGTTGAAGAGGTAAGCATTTTAAAGTGCTTTAAATAAAGTTTCATGGAAATAAAAAGTAGATTTGTTATTATTAACATATTATTACTATATACGCTCTTGAATTCTGGATAGTTTTGAAATTTTAGCAAACTTGAAAAAAATTAAAGTTGGTGATTATGGATATTCAAAATCAAGTCTTTCTTATTAAGTCTGTAACATTATTAGCTCACAGAAAAGTAGAATTTGCGATGCAGAAGAACCACAGCCATGAACCTATAAGTATTCCCAAAATGTTTAGTGGTTGTCTAGTTGGTGTTAGATATTCATTTTCACCCTCACAGATCTTCAGTCAATGAGATACAATTTAACTAGGTTAATAATCATTGAGGACCAACCACCTATAATCTTCCGGATTGGACTCTGTGAGGGAATTTGAAATAAGTAATTCATAGTTCCTCAGGGAGCTCATTATTTTGTAGAATGTAGCATCAAAAATATCAAGCACCAAAAGACAAAGAAGATCTAAGGAAATAAAAACCCTGAATAGCAGTGGAGATGTGAATATTTATTTGCTAATAAATATTGAGCATCTACTATATATCAGATTATATAAAAGGTTATTTTATGTTATTAATATCAAGTCTAACTTTAATAAAACTTAATTATTACAATCCATTTCATAAATAAGGAAACTGATGTTTCCACAGTAAGACATAAAGAGGCAGTCAGTCATTTTAAATCCATGTTTTTCTGGTTCAGATCTACATTGTATTCTTACATTACATGTCTATTTAGAGTTATGGATGAAGTTCATGAAAATGTTGGTTCTGCTTGGATAAACCATGGAGATTAAGCAAGTCAATGCAAATAGTTTAAAATAATTGTGTGTATAATAGCATTTTAGGTATGTACCAAGAAAGAATGCAAAACTGGTATTATCTTTAAAAATCCTAAAACCTAATATAGCAATGATAGCGACAAGAGGCAGAGAAATTCTAGGCAGACAGGGGCAAGTCCCTGGCAAAGCCCCACCCTCAAGCCAAAAAGTCTGAGATTGTGGCACCCAAAGTGAGAACTTATATTCCTGTTTTCTTGCTCAAATGTTGCTTTTTCCCGAACCACATATGGCCCCACCCCACCCCATCCTGTGCCTATAAAGACCCCAGACTCAGCTGGCAGAGAGGAGAAGCAGCTGGACATTGAAGACTATGGCCAGATGTCAAAGAGAAGCAGTTTGACTTCAGAGGAACAGCTTGATAACGTAACTTTGAAGAATCTAGTCAGAGACAGTTAGAGTTCAGGGGAAGATTAGCTACCCCTGACCCAGTCCCCTTTTCAGCTCCCCTTCCTGCTGACAGCCACTTTCATCATCAATAAAATCCCCCGCATTTACCATCCTTCAATTCGTTCATGCGACCTCATTTTTCCTGGACACCAGACAACAGCTTGGGAGCCATGAGTGTAGATGCAAAGTGCTGTCACACTGGCCCTTTTGCCATCACTGGTGGAAGGCAGCCATGGGCCCACTGAGCTGTTAACACTTAAGTCATTCGTGGATGGCGGAGCTAACTTAGCACTGTAATATGTCCTCTGGGGCTTCAGGAGTTGCAGGCATGCCACCTGGATGCCCCTCCAGGGCCCGCAGGGTTCACTCATGCCAGAGCCCAAAAGCACTCACTCTGGCTTCCACACCTGTTCACCTGCATGCTCCCTCCCATGAGGGATGGAATGCAGCAGGTCCCAGTGAATGGAGTTTGATCCTGTAGGTGCCAAAACAGCCAGGTGGTTCCAATGCTCATGCACTCCAGTTCCTGCCTTGTTTGCTCATGTGCTTCCTCCTGCGAGAAGTTGAGAGTGGCAGGTTGAGTAAACGAGTCACCCTTGTTGTGAGTCCCATGAAGGGGTCAGGGAAATAACCTGCTTTAGCAGCTCTCATTGTTTACCACTGAAGCTATAGGTCAATTGATCTATCTACCGTATCAATTTATGAAAATTTCAGTTAAAAATACCTATATCAGGTGATGTCAGGTTTACCAGAAACACTTGTGCATTTGTCAATGTTTTTTTGTTTCTTCCTGTCAGTCACCCATCTCTGTACCTTCCATTTTGCTCACTGTTTTTGTATATACTCTAGATTTTCAGTGATCATCTTGTAACACAAAGGTATTTGTTGATATTGGCTAAAACATACACTCTTAAAACTAGCAATTGGAATTTATATTTACAATAAAAAACAAATGACTAAATACTATCAAATTTGCATATTACTAAAATATTATGCTTTTCTTCATTTGGTAAATTTATAAGTACAACATTTTTATTTTTAAAAAGGGGCATAATATTACCTTTAATTTCTTGCTTGGAGTGGTGCTTAACAAGCCATTTAATATCTTCAATTCCCACCATGCTTATCCATTTATAAAATGGGTATAAAATGTGGTCAATAAGCACATAAAAGGATGTTCAACATCAGTAATCATTAAGAAAATGCAAATCAAAACTACAGTGATACCCACCTCACACCCATTGGATGGCTATTATTAAAAACAAAAACAAAAACAAAACACAGTAGGCAAGGATGTAGAGAAAATGGATCTTGTGTATAATGTAGGTGGGACTGTAAAATGTTACAGTCACTGTGGAAAACAGTATGGCAATTCCTCAAAAAATGTCAAAATTACCATATGATCCACTAGTTCCACTTCTAGGTATTTACCAAAAAGTGTTGAAAGAAGAGTCTTGAAGAGATATTTGTACACCTATGTTTATAGCAGTTTTACTCACATGAGCTAAAACATTGAAGCAATCCAAGTATCTATTAATATGCAAATAGGTAAGCAAAATATGGTATCTACTTACAATGGAATATTATTCATCTTTTAAAAGGAAGAAAAATCTGGCATATGCTAAAATATGAGTAAACTTCGAGGACATTATGCTAAGTGAAGTAAGCCAGCCACACAAAGATAAATACCACTTATGTAAGTATGATACCACTTATATGAGATACTTAAAAGTAGTCAAAATGATAGAGACAGAAAGTAGAATGGTGATTTCCAGGGACTGGGAGGGAGGAATAATGCCATTTGTAGGGTTTAAGTTTTGTAGGATGAAAAGAGTTCTGGTAAAGGATTGTACTGATGGTTGCACAATATAAATGTAGTACTACAGTCCTGTACACTGAAACATGGTTAACACAGAAAAATTTGTTATATTTTCCTACAATAAAAAAATGGAAAGAAAAGGGCACAAAATAGCCCGTGTGGCCTAACCCTTTAGATAATAAAATATTCAAATCCTTTTTTGATCGAGATTCGACCATGACATGTAATGCTCAAAGAATGGTCTTTAGAAATTAATTTCAAGATTTAAAAAAAAAATCTTCACAGTTATACAAATTATTTTATTTCTTTGCTCTAGTTCTCTTTTGTTGAATTGCAATGTTTCATTGTTGCATATTTCATATGTATTTTTTGATTTAGAAAACCATTTTTTCTAAATATTTGTATATCAGTTTAAAAACCATAGTCATTTTATATCTATTTGAGTTTTTATGTTAAGCATATGTCAACCTTTCTGATAGCAAAAAGTAGTTCTGTGGATAGAAAAAATTCAAAATGGTATTTTATTACTAACCATAATTTTCTCTTTATTTCGGAATTTTTGTTTTTCTATACTTTTCTAGCACATCGTATATTTTATCTAAATGTAATTGCTTAAAATAGTCAGCATTCTTATGTCAAATATAAAATGTGCTTCATCAATATGTTCCATCTTTAGAGAGATTCAGAAGATCTCATACATAATCTTTGAATTTCTCCAAAGATGTCATTATTTGGCACAGTTGAGGTTCTGTCTCCCAGTAAATATTCAAACTCTGGTCACTCACAGCCAGAGTGCTTCTGGATTTGGGCCAAAATTCTGTCTTTTATACCTTTATTTATATCAACCAAGTTATCATTATCATACTTTTGACCCCAATAATCTTTTAAAGAAGACTACAGTGTTTTTTAAAATGTAATTAGAATTATTTTGTATAAAAATATTTATCATTCAACCATCTAAAAACCAATGTAAGGAATTGGTATCATACTTCATGCATATCATGTTTAGACATACGTATATATACAAACAACTTATGAATGGTTTAATTTTGCAAAATATTCCTCAGGCACTGTGAAAGATAGTGCTCAAAGTTGTATAACTATATAACCACAAATCATAACCCAAATAGAGGTAACAAAGTGGGTGTTCTGCCATGTTGAGAATTGTTATTTCATTTTAAATAACCTATTATATTCCCCTATTTGGGCTGACATGTTTCTGTGATTTGTGAGACTCTCAAAAGTACAGGGCTTTTGCCTGTTCAGTATCTGTTTCAATATCTACCATCTTCAAAACCCTAAATAAGGCTGGGTGTGATAGCTCACACCTGTAATCCCAGCATGTTGGGAGACCGAGGCGGGCAGATCACTTGAGATCAGGAGTTCAAGACCAGCCTGGCCAATATGGTGAAACCCCATCTCTACTAAAAATACAAAAAATTAGCTGGGCGTGGTGGCACATGCCTGTAGCTCCAGCTACTTGGGAGGCTAAGGCATGAGAGTCGCTTGAGCCCGGGGAACTGGAGGTTGAAAAGAGCCGAAATTGCACCACTGAACTCCAGCCTGGGCAGTGGGAGTGAGATCCTGTCTCAAAAAAACAAAAACAAAACAAACCCAAAAAACCCTAAACAGGATGGACCAATGAATAATTTGGCTTCTGTGTATGATTTACTATTCTGAAAACGGACAATCTGGATTCAGATTCAAGCTGTATCCAGACTCTAGAAAGATCCAGAATTTGCAGTTATGCAACCTTGGTTGAGGCGGTCCAAAGAGATTACTGCTTTATCCTGTTTTCAGTTCCAATCTCCTTAGGACCTTGCCAAGATAACATTAAGGTAGTCTCAATGTAATATCACATAATTATCCCACTTGGCTTCCAAGTAGAATAAATTCTGTAAGTTGGCTAAATACTAATTAATATCCACCTTGAACAGAAGTAGAAAGTGAGGCTCAAAATTCAGTGATTTGTCCAAGGTTACATGGCTACTAAGAGCCAACCTGGTTAAAATTGAGGACAATTAAAACTGAGGCATAAAAAATGCATTTAGTATGTCATGTCATATCCATGCTTTATGGCAAATAAACTCAGTTGGGAAATCAGGAGTTAAGACATTTGGTATTTGTTTTGAATCTTGAAAAAAGGATTTCCATCAATGGTGATAACTGAGATACGTATCAAAAATAGAGCCACTAGTGTAAGCAAAGCCACTCTAAGGGAAAACAAAGGAGTACATGTGGCACAAAAGGAAAAGTCTAGGTGTAGAGGGCAGGAAGATAGAATATGAGGTTTTATGGAACAGGATGGGAAAAGTTGTAGAGAGCCTTGAATGCCAGTATATGAATTTGACATATGATATAATTGTCATTATTTAAGCATTGGAATTGTTGGTATGTGAACAAGAGAAGTTAGGATAAGATTTATACTTTAGCAAGAATTGGATAGCAGCAATATATGAAATTTCTTGGAAGGCAGATAATGTCATTTGGTAGGCCAGTTTGGGTGCTATTACAAACCAGCCCAGGTAGGCAATGAGGATTGAAATTGGTGGCACAAAAATATTGCAAACAAAGGAAAGAAGTAATACACATTTAAGTATCGCTTTTATGAAATTGCACTTCTATTTAGATAAAGAATTAAAAAAAATATTCTGGCCAGGCGCAGTGGCTCACGCCTGCTTCATGATTGGGAGGCCAAGGCGAGTGGATCATGAGGTCAAGAGATTGAGACCATCCTGGCCAACATGGTGAAACCCCATCTCAACTAAAAATACAAAAATTAACTGGGTGTGGTGGCATGCCCCTGTAGTCCCAGCTACTTGCGAGGCTGAGGCAGGAGAATCACTTGAATCTGGGAGGTGGAGGTTGCAATGAGCCAAGATTTCACCACTGCACTCCAGCCGGCAACAGAGTAAGACTCTGTCTCAAATAAATAAATAAATAAATAAATAAATAAATAAATAAATAATTTAAAAAAAGATTCTAAGACGATTCTAACTCCGTGAGATCTGAAAAGCGATGAACAGAAATAACATAGCAGGAGGTGCTCGTTTTAAGTTTTTTTAAGACTGCTACCTTTGACAACCCAATTAACCCATTGTTTTTAACTCAGAGCTTATAATATTGTAAGATTAATAGCTCGTACTCATTTTGACTACCATTTTGCACATTATTTCATTTAATTCCTTAAAGTAATCCTATAAGTTTTTATGCACCTGAGGAAATTGAAGTTCAAGGATCTAAAACAACATTTCCAGAATCATAAAGCTCCAAAGAAATAAAGACAGAATTTTAATTTAAACCCTCAATCTTTGGAGTTTGTGCTTTTCATCTAATATCTTATTATCTTTGTTTTATAAATACAATAGAAGTAAGACTATCATAGGGACCTCTCTAAAGTTGGAGAGTTTTTTACCTGTTTATTATATTTAATAGACATTTATTTTCCTGCAAATTTGGAAACAAAATTTTGATATTTATTACATTTTCTGGCAGGGCATTGGAAATTTTTGAAGAGGGGTCAGACTGCTTACTGGGAATTTTATTATCTATAGGAAGGAGAGTTAAGCCTTAAAATATACAACTATCTCTTTTATAACATTTAATGGAAATGGAAGAGACATAATACATAAACACATACTTCATATCTTTTGTATACTTTATAATATTAAACCAACTGCAGATGTGAGGATGTCTTGAGAAAAAAAGTGATCACTATGATTTCTGTTACAAAGGCATAATTGGGATCGGAAGAGTTGAAGTGATGACCACAAGATGGTAGAGCAGCAAGTTCCAGGCTAGCCCTTAGTCCTGCCTAACTGAACACGTTATTTTTTCTATTTGTAATCATTGATGGTAGAAGTAAAAGAGTAAGAGCTACTATGCATTTATTGATATAGCGTGTGTGTTAGGTTTACTGTTGCTGCCACTTTTTTGTAAGGATATTGAAGTATCACTCAAATATTAATATAAGCATGAATAAGTCAAAATAAACAAATTTTAAAATACAAATGATTGACTCTACTCTAAGCCAGAATCCTCTACCTGCAAAAGTAAAAAACACCAAATGGCTTCAGAAACTTGTAGATAAATAAGTCAGTGCAAAGTCTAAAATTAAGTTGACATTTGTGTAAATTCACTAAAATGCTCAATAATTCATTGAGCAGCCTTCTTAAAAATATGATTAAAACAAACCAGTAACTTAGGTATAGCAGAATCAAATATACAGTTTAATTGAAGGCTATGAATTCATATCCCTCATCAGATGTGTAGTTAATGTACATTGAAATTTTTGCGTAAGTGTTCTGATTCAGTAAAAAGAAGAGACTTGTATTTAAAATCACAACTTTTCTAACGATTACATAATATATTGAATAAAGTAGCATTTAATCCCTTTAAGCCTCAGTTTCTTCTTCTGTAAAACAAGGATTATCTACGCTGCAATATCACAACTTAGGATAAAATGAGGATGCTTATCATGTACACCCCTTACTCCTTGTGATGCATGATACTCAGCTATATACTTCACTTCACTTCGATTTGTGTCTCCACTTTACATCTTCTAGTGTCCCACAGGGCACATCTGAGGATGAATTAACACAGCTCACAATATGGATTTCCACCAATAGGTGGCACTAGTGATTTCTTTAATTTTCATTTTCAAACAAAATGAGAGCATTTATATTTAAAGTTAACAAAATATAGTCCCTTAATACAAGAAAGACTAAGAAAAAAAGAAAATTCTGATTACTTCAACTTTCTGCTGAGAAACAATAAGAATTCATGCAGACCATCTTTCACAAAATTTTACGATGTAAATTACATAGATGGTGATTGGTGTCTTATCTTGGAGAATACGACCTAAGATGAAAAAAAAAAATTATATGTGTATATGCGTAATCTCATAAGACTAGAGAAATACTCAAATATTTATGCACCCCGAGTATTAAGTCTTAAAAGAAGCTGTCTGTAGACAATATTCTCTGTTACTTTCTTCATTTTGTATTCCTTACTACAATGATGTCTATCTTAATATGGCGAATTATTTTTAATGTCAATAGACTATTTCTTTTGCCTGATAACATGGCAAGCTAATGGATTTTGCAAGAAAAAAATCACTATAAAATGTCAACAATTGGTAAATACTATAAATATTCAAAGAAACTGTCTCACTGAAGTTCTGATATACATCTGTTAATATCTCATTCTGGATATGACAGGCTGTTTTTTTCTTTAAGAAATCAGGTTAAATGTAAATTCAGCTGACAATATCACCTAATAATTTTCATGTTGCTATGCATAAAAGCCAGTGTTTTCTATTACAATAATAAAATGCATATCTCTATTATGAATAAGGTACACCTAGCTCCAGGCAGGGTTAATATAACTGGAGCAATTTCCATTCATCATCATATGAAATTATTTTACTCAACACAAATAGAAATTAATTCAGTTATTCAGTAGAAAGATATTTGGTGCCTGTTTTGTGCCAAGCACTAAGATAGACACTGGAACAACAACTTGAATTAAATAACCTGTTACTCATTCATTTGATTCTACCTGTTGTATAGGTTTTGCAATAATATGTCTGAAAAATTAATCAAAATACATGTTGTATGCCTTGCCAATTTCTATAAAAAACGGGATCACAACAATCTAGAATATTATGGGCATGGATTATTCTAAGTTCTATTACCATTGTGTGAAGAACAGGGTTGGTAGAGAAAAATACTTGCCTTACTGGTTCTCTCTTGGAATTCTTGAGGTTTCTCTATATATTCACTACGGTAAGACCTTGGAGAGACCAGTTTTATGCCTTCAATTTGTTTCTTTTTCCTTGTTCCTAATGGTAGAGTAGTAAAACTCCTGTCCTGTTTCTCATTTTTTTTTTCCTGGAGAAGACAGCAGCCTGTATCTTATGCATCTTATTTCTTTTTCCTCTGCAAAATTCATACTCAATATAATAACTCAAGAATTGGTGTTATGAAAGTACCAGAGGTTCAGTCTAGGTCCTACTGCTTGCCACACAGAAAGTCAATAACTGAGGCAATAATTATTGCCAAGGAAGAAGGCTATAATTGGGTGCTACCACTGAGGAGATGGGAGCTCAGACTCAAATCCATCTCCCTGAATTACTAAAACTAGAGGTTTAAATAAAAGGAAAGAAATGCAACAGTGTGGCCGGGTACCTGTAATCCTAGCACTTTGGGAGGCCAAAGCAGGTGGATTACCTGAGGTCAGGAGTTCAAGACCAGCCTGGCCAACATGGTGAACCCTCATCTCTACTAAAAAAAACACAAAAAATTAGCCAGGTGCAGTGGCACGCACCTGTAATTCCAGTTACTCGGGAAGCTGAGGCAGGAGAATCGCTTGAATCCGGTAGGTGGAGGTTGCAGTGAGCTGAGATGACACCACTGCACTGTAGCCTCGGCTACAGAGTGAGACTTCCTCTCCAAACAAGAAGGAAAGGAAAGGAAAGAAGGAAGGGAAAGGAAAGGAAAGGGGAAAAGGAAAGAAAAGGAAAAGAAAAGAAACAATGTGTAAGAAAACAGGAACTAGAGAGGGGCAAGGAAACAATCATGATGAATTTAGGGTTTGACATCTGGATGGGATTGTCTAGATGTGATGGTCTGGTGAGTTTCAGTTCTTTGATACTTTATTTTTGAGAGACCTCAAGGTCATTTCCTGAGGAAGGAATTCAGATAAAACAAATTTCAAAAAGTTTCAAGTTTTAAGACCAAAAGGGTCAATTTGATTATACATTAAAAACAGGCCGGGTGTGGTGGCTCATGCCTGTAACCCCAGCACTTTGGGAGGCGGAGGCAGGTGGATCACAAAGTCAGGAAATCGAGACCATCTTGGCTAACATGGTGAAATCCCGTCTCTACTAAAAATACAAAAAATTAGCTGGGCATGGTGGCAGGTGCCTGTAGACCCAGCTACTCGGGAGGCTGAGGCAGGAGAATGTCCTGAACCCAGGAGGTGGAGCTTGCAGTGAGCCAAGATCACACCACTGCACTCCAGCCTGGGTGACAGAGCGAGACTCCATCTCCAAAAAAAAAACAAAAAACAAAAAAAACAAAAACACATTTTTGGGACTATTGTGAATCCATTCAGTCTATTTATCAATTTCTCAGTCATGGGAAATCTGGTCATTGATCTTTCTGGATGCTTTATGCTGAGGAAGGGCATCATGGGCAGCTCCATAACAAGGGTGACAGTGTGGCCACCGAGGAATCAAAGGTTAATCTAATTCCATAGTTGTCTTCTGAAACACAATCTATCTCCAGGCCCCAGTTTCCATCAAAGACAAATCACAGCAGGACCAATATACCCACAAAAATAAGCTTCAGTCTCACATACTTGGCCTGGTCTATGGGACCATGAGGTTGCTTTGACTGGTATTGTATTTGCCATGGTTGTTCGGGAATGGATTGGTCATCCCTTGAAGGCATTGGCTTAGTTATCCTCTATTAAAACAAATCCTACTGCTTTCATCCTCCTACATCATCGCAGTTTGCTTCATTCTATCTCATAACTTTATATTTATCTCTACAAGCTGTTTAAGGGCATTGTTAAGATTTTTAATCTATATTAAGAGGCATATAAAATATCATATCTTACCTTGCACAAGCACAAAATTCTATAAAGATTTATTTATTAAGGACTAACTCCAAGGGGTCAAGGAAATCTTCACCAAACAGCAACAACTGGCTTTAAGTTAATTTGTATGTCTCAATAACTAAGTCACATTATCTCAAAAAGCATTAATTTAAAACCACTGAGTTTTTACACTGTTACATAATTTGGCCAAGGTAAGCATGAAAAACTCTGAAGCTAATTTGCAAACTAACAAGTTAGCTTGCCATAGGTTTATGGATATGAGAAGACATTCCCGAGGGCTGCATTACCAAAAGAAAATTCTGAATTTAGGGGACCTGAATCTTTTATAACAGATAGTGAGCATGTCTGTTTTTTGTTCTGAAAAAAGAAAATGTTATCTTTATTATCCTGACAGTAAGCATGTCTGGTCTGTTTTTCTGAAAGTAAATACTAACTCTATTTTCTAAGTTGTTTGCTATACAAAGATTCTTGGAAAGAGGCTGGTTAAAAGGTGTCTCACTGGTAAAATAGAAATGTGAAGGACCAAACAGTAGTATAATCAAATCTTAAAGTATTAGAATGAAATTACTTTAAAAGTGTTTTAGCCATAACTGAAACAATATTTCTACATATATTATCCCTATCAGATCATCATAAACTCTACTCTTGAACTCTTCAATAGAAGATCATTCATCATTTCATTAGATAGTTAATTACATTTATTCACAGTAAATCTTTATTCAAACCCACCTTGCAAAGATTTAACCTCCTGTCTAGAATAATACTTGCATTTTTAAAAGAGCTTTACCATAGTTTTGACTCATAGAAACTTACCATCAAATATATTATTCAATGACTTTTTTTTCTTAATGGCAACTGCTGTTAAACACATCTTTTTTTTTTTTTTTTTTTGGTGTGGCCGCAAGATTTATTAAAGCGAAAGTAAAACGAAAGTGAAAGTAAAGCTTCCACGCTGTGGAAGGGCACCCAGAAGGGTTGCCGTTTCTGGTTTGGGTGTCTTGTGCTTATATCCCCTTACCACCCCTCCTTTTTTACTTTTTCTGTGCTATATAATTAGCTTATTTTCTATCCATGTGTGGGTTGGCGGGCCTGATTGGTTAAAAACATCAGGCTGCAACTAGAGCTTAAATTCCCTATATGATTGGTTGAAGTTTCAATCCCTTAGCTTGCAGCTGTGACTTAATTTTTTTTTTTCGAGAGGGAGTCTCGCTCTGTCCCCCAGGCTGGAGTGCAGTGGCGCGATCTCAGCTCACTGCAAGCTCCGCCTCGGAGTTCACGCCATTCTCCTGCCTCAGCCTCCCCAGTAGCTGGGACTGCAGGCGCCTGCCAGCACACCCAGCTAATTTTTTTATTTTTAGTAGAGATGGGGTTTCACCGTGTTAGCCAGGATGGTCTTGATCTCCTGATCTCGTGATCCACCTGCCTCGGCCTCCTAAAGTGCTGGGATTATAGGCGTGATCCACCTTGCCTGGCCTCATTTTGTTTGTTTGTTTTGAAGCTAGATACAAGATTTGATATCAATCCCTATTTATTTTGTCTCAGAAGGCCAATTCATTGATCACTAATTTTGGACCTGTGAAGTAAAAAATGTCTTTCTTTATGAATTCATCAAGACATAGGCCGGGCGCGGTGGCTCACGCTTGTAATCCCAGCACTTTGGGAGGCCGAGGCAGGCGGATCACGAGGTCAGGAGATCGAGACCATTCTGGCTAACACGGTGAAACCCCGTCTCTACTGAAAATACAAAAAAATTAGACGGTCGTGGTGGCGGGCGCCTGTAGTCCCAGCTACTCGGGAGGCTGAGGCGAGAGAATTGCGTGAACCCGGGAGGCTGAGCTTGCAGCGAGCCAAGATCACGCCACTGCACTCCAGCCTGGGCAACAAACAGAGCAAGACTCCGTCTTAAAAAAAAAAAAAAAAAAAAAAAAGACATAATGCTAGTTACTGCAATGATGAAAACTTCATCAAATTTAAATGGGAAGCCAAAGAGGAATCATGCCTACAGAAAAGAAAAGAGAAAAAAGAACTTCTCTTTCTTTTGACTATGTGCATTGATTATATTACTTGGTAAAAATGAATATGTGACTCAGAAAATGTCTGCTTTCTTCTAAACTCTGTAGGCAAATAATTGCCTTTACAATGCCATTATGAAAATCCACCATGTTCCCATTTATACTCACAAGCACTTTTTTCATATAGAAAAATTTTGTTCTTTAAAATGCAGGTGGTACATGAAAATCCTTGCTTACATTTTTTTTAAGAGAAGATTTGGAACTTTCTAACCAAATTTACAATTAAGTTATTTCAGTTCACAAACACTGGCTAAATTATTTTCAGAATATTTTATACAAATAATTCTTTTTTTTGTTTTGTTTTTGTTTTTGAGACGGAGTCTCACTCTGTCACCCAGGCTGGAGTGCAGTGGCGCAATCTCAGCTCACTGCAAGCTCTGCCTCCTGGGTTCATGTCGTTCTCCTGCCTCAGCCTCCTGAGTAGATGGGACTACAGGCACCTGCCACCACACCCGGCTAATTTTTTTCTATTTTTAGTAGAGACGGGGTTTCACTGTGTTAGCCAGGATGGTCTCGATCTCCTGACCTCGTGATCTGTCCACCTCGGCCTCCCAAAGTGCTGGGATTATAGGCGTGAGCCACCATGCCTGGCCCAAATAATTCATTTTTTGAAATTTGTTTTAGTCTGATGACACCTACACCTCTATTAATTACTTGTAACTGTTTTTTCTTCTGTTTTCCTACTTTGATTGGTTAGAAACTTGAAAGAATGGTGAAAAGAAGGATAATTACTTTGATTTTTAAAATACTTTCAATATTCAAATATTTTAATTTTTGTATCCACCTAGAATGATGATAGTGATAATGATGAAAATGATAATGAATTCGCTCTCAATCTACATTCAAGACATGAAAGAGGACTGGGTCCACACTAACTTTAGAAAGTCAATGACACCAAAATATGTATGAAGCAATGTAATTCACTGGTATCTATGATGGCTAATTTCATGTGTCAACTTGACTGGGCCATGGGGTGCACAGATATTTGGTCAAACATTATTCTGGGTGTTTCTGTGAGGGTGTTTTGGATGAGATAAACATTTAAATTGGTAGACAGAGTAAAGTAGATTGCCCTTCCTAACATGAGTGGGCTTTATCCAATCGAGGACCCGAATAAAACAAAAAGGCTTTTTTTCTGAAATAGGGTAAGATTTCTCCTGCATACACACACACACACACATGCACGCATGTATTCTACTGGTTCTAGTTCTTTGGAGAACCCTAGCAAATACAGTGTCCTTCATGGGTTCCTATATAGCATGTTATTGAATTTTATTTACAAAATATTCTAGAATTTCATTTAAGGATCTCTCTGATCTTGTTTTTTCCCTTGTTTATAAAAGGCCTAAAAGTATATGTAAAGATAATATAATAGTATATTATAATATTAATAGAGGATAAATATAAATCATTGTGATATTAATAGATTATAATAGAAAATTTCCATAAACCACTAAAACATGTTTAACTATTTCTACAAAAATGAGTTTCTTTTCTTTATGAACACACAAAAGGATTATATTTATTATGCTCCTTCAGAGTTATGTATAGCCATTTGATTGAATTCTAGTCAAGGAATTGTGAATGGGAATAATAGGTGTTGCTTTTAGGCCTAACTCATACAAACCTCCCACTGAGTTCCTCACTGTCATTTCCTCTTCTAGCTGTCTAAGATGGAGTGTGCCACTTACTTAGGCATGTGATGAAAATACTTAATTTCCCAAGGTACATGGAGCAGAAACATCTATACTACCCTTTATCCTCTGTTTATGCTAATAATATCTATTTTGGAATGTTACATGAGTGAAGAATAAAAATCATTTGAGTTTGCAGTATTATATTTGGTGTTTTTTTATGCTGCCAAAATATAGCTTGCCATAATGAATACCTTGGTTATGAGTAAGATTAAAATTAGTCTATATGACATAAGAACTGTTAGAATTACCACACATTATTCTGCAAAGTTTCACACATTCAGATTTCAAAATGGAAAGAAAAAAATTTTTTAAATTTTACATAAATATTTGCTGATTAATATGTTCAAAGTTTTGTGCTAAAAATTATATTGAATGTCTTCTACAAAAACCAATTAATGCCCGCCAGATGCTGGGAACACATTACAGTTCACACAAATTTTATTTATATGTTTTAAGAACCTGTTACTTATGGGAGTTATATTACCATTATTTTTGAGTCAATGAATAAAGGGATGTAAGCAAGAAAGAATAGGAATACCAATGATAAATGCCATGGTTGTTTAGAAAAGACAGTGCCTTAGATAGAGTTGTAAAAAAGGATTCAAAGAGGAGATACAACTTGTATCAGCACTTAATACATAGGTAGTTACATGATAAATAGGTAGACAGATAAATAATTGTAGCACAGGCCCACATAATTAGAAAGATATGGAAGAATACCATTTTAGATAGTCAAAGAGAAGCATAAATAAGAGTGAATGTAAAAGACAGTGAAGACACCATCCTGATCATACTTGTGGCTTCATATAGATAAGTCGCTGGAAACCACAATAAACTGATGCTTCCTGTTTGTCAGATAGTGGAGTTGCTTACAGTAGTTTGCTAAGGCTTTTAGCATTTACCATATAGGCAATAAGAAGCCCTTTAAGATAATGTACGTATATCAACATTTTGAAGTAACTTTTTCAAAGTGCCTATTTTCAATTAAACATTTAGGGAAAAAAAAGATGTTCTTGAGTCTTCTGAATTGTCAATGATGATTTAATTTTGCAGAATCACCATCAAAGTGTATTCTGTAGACAAGCTTTGAAAATTGGTAGAATAAAGACCTCAGAATCAAGTGTTCAAGTGCTTTCATAAAGAAGTAGTATAGACTAGATACAATGGCTCACGCCTATAATCCTAGCACTCTGGGAGGCTGAGGTGGGAGGACTGCTTGAGGACAGGAGGTTGAGAACAGCCTGGGCCACATAATGAAACAAAACTAAAAAATAAACTGGGTGTGGTAGCATGCACCTGCAATTTCAGCTATTTGGAAGACTGAGGCAGGAGGATCACTTGAGCCCAGGAGTCTGAGGCTGCAGTGAGCTGCATTGTGCCATCGCACTCCATCCTGAGGCACAGAGCAAGGCCCTGTCAGAGGAAGGAAGGAAGGGAGGGAGGGAAAAGAAAGGAAAGACAGAAAGATAACGACAGAAAAGAAAAAGAAAGAAAAAATAGGTCCCTAACAATGCCACACTCCTGAAAACGTAATCTACTGACTGTTACCTTTAATGTTTTCAGAGCAATGTAAAACAAGTACACTTTTCATTAAAAGAGGCTTTGAGAATACATTATGCTTAACTTTTTAGATGTATCTTTTTGTTTAGGAAGCTGCTTTAAACTGTCCAGCAGAAATCTGTTCACAACAGTAGCAAATTGATTAGAGCTGTGTTTTGGCTTTTCACGTCATTACATTTTTCCTGTATGTATTCATCCATCAGAATGTCTAATCCCATCCCAAATCTACCAGCTTCACTACTCTATAATAACTAGTATGACTACCTCTATGATAACAATAGCATTAATAATAATGCCATTATTAAGTTTGTTTTTTGAATTCACGCACACTATATGTTATTGTCATGGCAGAAGATTGACACTTGTGAAAAAATGAGAGGTGAGAACAATGTCTGATGTTTCTGATTATAGTGACAAAATTCTCTCTTTCTCTCTCTAATTGTCTTAGAAAAATAATTTAAAGTACTATAAAAAGTATCCTACCTTTCAAAGTGAATCATGGGAACAAACTCAAAATGACTTTGTAATGATATCAAGCATAAGTGAAATCTACAAGAGATGTATGATGTCTCCAGCAGGTTTAAAAGTTCAACCCTGAATCGGCTTACAAAATAAGCAGGCACTTTAAAAAATACCAACTTTTTCTGTGAAGACAGAAATTTTTGTGCCACTGTCAAAAAAAAAAAAAAAAGGAAAAAGATATATAACTGTCTATTGATGTGAAACCGTGGGGAGTTTCTCAACTGTGGTATACTTATTCATAAAGTGAGAGTTTGCAAAACAGCCACATAAATATGGGCCATAAAGAATGGCCATAAGTAAAGCATCTACCTTTAGTTAACAAAATTCTAGGCTGCTAGGCTTTTAGGACATTGGGAAGATCAGACTACTTGCAAAGTGAAAGATTTAGACAGCCTACAGCATTCAGTAGCAGAGATTCAATAGATGGCACTCTTCCCTCTGCTTTGAGCTCATTCCTCAAGATGACTCAGATTTCCAGGTCTCCAGACAAATATGCTGGGCCCTCCTTCTTATCTCTTCAACATTTCTCTCCAATCACTCACCTATATTTAATTTGGTGCTTCAGCCACAGTAAGCTACTTATGGATGCCTTAATATCTCATTCTCTCTTAGGTCCCTATTCTTTTTCAAAATGTGCTCTCTCAGGCTGGGAAATCCCTCCTCTATCTTCTCATCAACTTGAGCAGTATGTCTACTGCTAGCCCTTTCTTCTAAACTCTCCCCTCATCATCATGCATCTTGTCTGTGCTCTTTCTTTGCTGTTTCCATAGTATCATACATATACCAGAGCGCTCACCTGTGAATACAAAATATACCATTAATTGTGCCTTTATCCTTCATCGGAAGATGAGCTCCTTAGAGAAGGAAACATTGTATTCCTCATGCTCTAATTCCTAATATAGCTGCCATATCATAGAAACTTTATATTTTCTTAAAGAACGAGTGAGTGAACCTAACCATCAGAGCTGTTTCCAACCTCTTTTCATATATTAATCCCTCCATAAAAAAGATCACGCTTTATTGTAATTTTTCTTTAACTCTCATTTCCTTTCCCAGTTTTATTGTATTTGCTTGTTTTTTGTGTCTAAGACAGACGTTTTTAATTCCTCTTTCCCATTTGGAATGTTTGTTTTTGTTTTTATTTCTTTGTGTTTTTTTGCTGCCATTTTAGTTTTGAAATTTGTTAAGAATTGGTTGTGTATTCTTATAATCTTTACTTTTAAGGATAAAACATAAAAAATAATGAATATTAAGATATGATATTGGGCAGGTGCGGTGGCTCACGCCTGTAATCCCAGCACTTTGGGAGGCCAAGGCGGGAGGATTACGAGGTCAGGAGATCAAGACCATCCTGGCTAACATGGTGAAACCCTGTCTCTACTAAAAATACAAAAAAATTATCAGGGCGTGGTGGCGGGTGCCTGCAATCCCAGCTACTCGGGAGGCTGAGGCAGGAGAATGGTGTGAACCCGGGAGGCAGAGCTTGCAGTGAGCCGAGATTGCACCACTGCACTCCAGCCTGGGTGACAGAGCGAGACTCCATCTCAAAAAAAAAAAAAAAAAAGATGTGATATTAAGATTTTTCTTTTTGAGTCAAATTCTTACTCTGGCACCCATGCTGGAGTGCAGTGGCACTATCTCGGCTCACTGCAACCCCCGCCTCCCGGGTTCAAGCAATTCTCGTGCTTCAGCCTCCTGAGTAGCTGGGATTACAGGCTCCCGCCACCACGCATGGCTAATTTTTGTATTTTTTTTTTTTTTTTAGTAGAGACGAGGTTTCACCATATTGGTCAGGCTGGTCTCAAACTCCTGACCTCAGGTGATCCGCCCGCCTCGGCCTCCCAAAGTGTTGAGATTACAGGCTTGAGCCACTGCACCCGACCAAGATACGATATTAACATTTATAGGCGGCCGAGCACGGTCGACTAAATATTTGTATACAACCCAAAAACATAGATTATAACACTTATATTTTTAAAAGGCACACATCTATACAATTATAATTTATATAAATTTATAGCAATTATAATTTGGGTGAAAGTACTCTAGAAAAATGGTCCAAATATTGATCTCATGAATCAAAATCTAATTTTATTATTTAATAGCTAGAAATTTAGATAGAATACGTGACTCTGTTTTTCTTAATAACATTTGTCTATAAGTCACATAATTGTTTACATTATACATTACATTATAAGGGGTTTTATGTGAGAGACTTGAGTAGAATGCCTGATTCTGCCATATATTCTTGAATGAATCTGCTAAAGACTTTCTCACCCTGTTTCCTTATCGGTAATAAAGGGATAAAATATTTCTATTTCTTCTGTAGACATTATTAAAGTATTTTAATTAATATTTTAACACTATTAAATAGTGTCCATAAAAGAAAAAAAGCATAGTGTTGCATCTAGACAGTGCTCAAAAATATTATGTTGAGGCTCAAAAAAAGATACCTCAAAGTATGAGGCTTTGGCATGCTAAGCACTTCAAACTGAAGGAAATGAAAAGGCTTTAGAAACAGGCTCAGGACCAAGGACTTTCTGACTTTCTCCTGTTTCTCCTAAGAACAGGGTGGAAGGAACTCTGAAGTTCCCTTATCTGAAGCTCCTTCAGAAGAAACACAATTGCCTTTGATGCCATCTGTGGAATTTCATTAATCAGGGAAGATTAAACTCATCTCAGGATGACTGAGGAATGTCACCACACCTAGACAGACTTTGTCCCAAGCTATAGTCTGTTCTTAGATTCCATTCAGTTTCAAAGAGAATCATTTACAAACTACAGTTTCTTCCTTTGGGCCGAATCAACAGTTCTGAAAATCATTTACTAGCTCTTAAATTGCTTATTCCCCCATCTCCTTTTCTTGTACAAAGGAAGTACTATTAATAAATCTGGTTCTTCTTTGAGATTTATATTTTCTGTGTCTCCATGCACGTAAATAAATATGTGTACATTTTGGCCCATTAATCTGTCTATTGACAGTTAATTTCAGCAGAATTAAGGCTCAAATCTTCAGAAGAATATAGACAAATTATTTATGTCCCTATAATTATTTGCTGTTACTATTGACATTACTCTTATTTTGTATAGTCTTCATCAGGGATAAACATAAAATAACATTGAGAAATCTAAAGTTAAATATATGTATATATGTGTATATATATGTATGTGTGTGTGTATACATATATATGAGATTCTACTTTCAAATGAGAGCAAGAGGAGAGGAGCTCCTCAGAACCCTCTTTAGCAAAAGCAGTAACATTTTATATAGATATATATAGTTATTAGTTATACATGTATGTATATATATGTGCATGTGTATATATATGTGTATGTATATAGAATATGTGTGTGTGTAGTTTTACATATATAAAACTAGCTCTGTAAATGGCACTAAGTGCATACAGTGAGTGAAGAAACACTTATTCAGGAAACTATTAAATTTTCAAAAGATCTGTGAAAGTTTGCAGTATTCAGACCAAGACTCACACCCATAATCCTCTCTCCCATATCAACAAGGCTCAACAAGGCAAAACTCCAATCCAGACTGTTAAAACCAGTAACAAAGGACTTTCTTTCTTAGTTGAAGGACTATATACTCTGGAGGGGCAGGATGCTAACATTACTTATTCTGCCTCCAGCTACATGTTGCAGAGGTTAAATTCCACGTGAATATAGCCAAGAAGGGAGGGCATCCTTCTCCTCTGCCCCTACTCATGAGATGAAGGATCTATCCGCGGTGATGCATTGTTGGAGAATCCAATAAGATGAACAGCTAAATTATTCATTAGAAACAACACAGACAAGAAGAAGTAGAATAATATATTTAAAGTACACAAAGAAAAAGACAACTATTGACCAAGTATCTAAAAAATAAATCTAGACACCAATCTTACACAATTCCACCAAATTAACTCAAAATAGATCATAGACCTAAATATATAATGCAAAACTCTGAAACTCTTAGATGATAACACAGGAGAAAACCTAGATGACCTTGGATATGACAATGACTTTTTAGATACAACATCAGAGATAGATCCATGAAAAAGATCATTGATAAGCTAGACTTCATTAAAATTGAAAATATATGCTTTGAAAAAGAAAACTTGAAGAGAGTAACAAGACAAGGCTATGGGTGTTGGGAGAAAATATTTGCAGAAGACACATGGTAAACATCATCCAAAATATACAAATAACTTTTTTTTTTTTTTTTTTTTTTTTTTTTTTTTTTTTTTTAGAGATGGAGTCTTGCTCTGTCGCCAGACTGGAGTACAGTGGCACAATCTCAGCTCACTGCAACCTCTGCATCCCAGGTTCAAGAGATTCTCCTGCTTCAGCTTCCCTAGTAGCTGGGACTACAAATGTGCACCACCGTGCCCAGCTAATTTTTTGTATTTTTAGTAGACACGGGGTTTCACCATGTTGGCCAGGATGGTCTCGATCTTTTGACTTTGTAATCTGCCCGCTTTGGCCTCCCAAAGTGCTGGGATTACAGGCATGAGCCATTGTGCCTGGCCTCAAAGAACTCTTAAAACTGAATAATAAAGAAAAAAATTAAAACTGTGCCAGTCTTAAGTAGAAACCAAACCAAAGTATACAGATGGCAGTAAACAAATGAAAAGATGCTCCTTATCATATGTCATCAGGGTGCAAATTAAAACAACAATGGCATACCACTATGGTCCTCTTAGAATGGCTTCAATCTAGAAAATGGACAGCACCACATGCTGGTGAGGATGTGTAGCAACAGGAACCCTCATTCATTGCTGGTGGGAATGTAAACTGGTACAGAACTTTGAACGACAGTTTGGAGGTTTCTTAGAATACTAAACATATACTTAAGCATAATCCATAGCCACACTCCTTGGTATTTACATAAATGAGTTGAAAACTTATATCTCTTAAAAACCTGCACATAGATGTTTATACTAGCTTTATTCATAATTGCCAAAATGTTGAATCAACCAAGATATTCTTCAGTAAGTGAATGGATAAATAGCCTGTAGTATATCCAGGCAATAGTATTCAACAACAAACATAAATAAGCTATCAAACCATAAAAAGACATGGAGGAATCTTAAATTGATATTAGTAAGGGAAAGAAGTCAATTTGGAAAGGTTACATACTGTTTGATTTTAAATATATAACATGCTGAAAAAGGCAAAACTGTTGAGACAGTAAAACCATCGGTGGTTTCCAGGGTTTAGGGGTGGGGAAAGAGATAAATAGATGGAGCACAGAGAATTTTTAAGGCAGTGAGGTGCTCTGTGTATTATAATGGGGAGAACATGTCATTATACATTTCTTCAAACCCATACAAGGTACAACGCTAAGAGTGAACTCTAGTGTAAACTATGGACTTTGGGTGTTATTATGTGTTGATGTAGATTCGTTTGTACCAAATGTACGACTTTGGTGAGGATGTTGATGGTAAGAGAGACTATGCACATGTAGAGGCTGGGACGATATGAGAAGTCTTAAAACCTTCTTTTAAATTTTACTGGACATCCAAAACTGCCCTAAAAAAGTTAACTTTTAAAAAAGGAAAACTACAGTCCCAATAAATATAAAGTAAAAACTAAAGAATTGAAGGCAGAAGTAAATCATTCAAAAATAGCAGATGAAGACTTCAATGCCCCACTTCCAATAATGGATAGGACAGCTAGGGAGAGCTTAGTACACATGGAAAACTCTCTGAAATGCAACACGTAGTAGGCTTAGGATGAACCTCAATAAGTTTAAAATAATCAAGGTAATACAAAGTATGTTCTCCAACCACAATGGAATGAGACAATAAAAGTCAATAAGAAATTTGGGAAATTCAAAATAGCTGGAAATTCAACAACACTCTTCAATGATTAAATGCATCAAATAAAAAAAAGAAGAAAAATTAGAAAATAGTTTGAGGTGAATGAAAATGAAGAATTGGCATATTAAATATATGGGATCCAATTAAAGCAATGCTTAGATGAAAAGCTTTACCTAATACCTATATTAATACAGAAGAAAGATCTTAACTAAACCTTCCACCTTATGGAGAAGGAACAAACTAAAAGAAGCCAAATGAAGGAAATAATAAAAATTCAAAAATAAATAAAAATTGAAAATTTAAAAAATCTAGTGAAAAAACTATTTTATTATTATTATTATTACTATTATTATTATTTGAGATGGGGTCTCACTCTGTTGCCCAGGCTGGAGTACAGTGGTGCAATCTCAGCTTACTGCAAGCTCCGCCTCCCAAGTTCAAGCAATTCTCCCGCCTCAGCCTTCCGAGTAGCTGGGACTACCGACGCATGCCACCACACCCAGCTAACTTTTTGTATTTTTTTTTAGTAGAGACGGGGTTTCACTGTGTTAGCCAGGATGGTCTCGATCTCCTTACCTTGTGATCCGCCCACCTTGGCTCCCAAAGTGCTGGGATTACAGGTGTGAGCCACAGTGCCCAGCCAAAGAAACTGCTTCTTTAAGAAGATCAATGTAATTGAAAAAAACTTAGCTACAGTGATC